>NC_053028.1:583004726-583146228 GCF_003073215.2 Triticum urartu
AACATGTACCCAAAAGAAAAAGACAATTTAAACTAGTATGATATACTACGTATAATGTGTTTAACACGCACAACACACAAACACCATTTAGACTAGTAAGGTACACGTGCATTGCACGCATGAGATTTGGCAACCAAATTATGAATAAATACCACATTATAGCATGTATGCTTTGAGTCATATATGCATGATGTAGATGTTCGTTTAATTCTTATAGTTCATTTCATTCAAAATCATCTAGTTTTTATAAGAAAGCTAATCTATTTTAAGATTCATGGAATTGTGCGTTGTAAGGCATAAAGTAAAAACAAATCATGTAGAAAAACATTTGGGCAATGCTGATACGGAAGATTCTAGAACAAAGAAGAAGTGCTTGTGTTTTGAGGTTTGTGCATTATGCTTAAGTTCAACCATAGAGTATTCTACATTGTACATGTGGCAAAATCTGGTGGAATCTTGATGATATCCAACAACCAGTAGTGCTCAAATTTGCCAGCTCTGCACCATCGGATTGGTCTCATCCAACGACCATCTTTCAAAGTTAAAGTTATCCGCACACTATATAAAAAATAAAAAATATAATACATATAGGGGTATAGTGTAACGCCCTCGATGCGGCTATATCTCCCACATGTCGAAGCACAACTTAGAGGCATAACCGCATTGAAAGCAATGTCGCAAGTGAGGTAATCTTCACAACAACCCATGTAATACATAAGGGAAAGAGATACATAGTTGGCTTACAATCGCCACTTCACATAATTACATGAATAAGCATTACATCAACCAGATACAAGCAAGGTCCGACTACGAAACCAAAATAAAAGAAGACTACCTCAAATGCTACACAGATCCCCGGTCGTCCCAACTGGGCTCCACTACTGATCAACTAGAATGGAACAATACAAAGACTAAGACCTACATCGAGCTCCTCCTTGAGCTTGGTTGCGTCATCTGCTCAGTAACATCGGCACCTGCAAGCTGGTTTTGGAAGTATCTATGAGTCACGGGGACTCAGCAATCTCACACCCTCACGATCAAGACTATTTAAGCTTATAGGTAGGGTAAAAGGTATGAGGTGGAGCTGCAGCAAGCGACTAGCATATATGGTGGCTAACATACGCAAATGAGAGCGAGAAGAGAAGGCAAAAGCACGGTCAAACAACTATGATCAAGAAGTGATCCTAGAACAACCTACGTCAAGCATAACTCCAACACCGTGTTCACTTCCCCGGACTCCGCCGAGAAGAGACCATCACGGTTACACACGCGATTGATGTATTTTAATTAAGATCAACTTCAGGTTTTCTACAACCGGACATTAACAAATTCACATATGCCCATAACCGCGGGCACGGCATTCAAAAGTTCAAACCCTGCAGGGGTGTCCCAACTTAGCCCATCACAAGCTCTCACGGTCAACGAAGGATATTCCTTCTCCCAAGACAATCTGATCAGACTCGGCATCCCGGTTACAAGACATCCTCGACAATGGTAAAAAAAGTCCAGCAAAGCCGCCCGATGTGCCGACAAATCCCGATAGGAGTCGCACGTATCTCATTCTCAGGGCACACCGGATAGGCCAAGCTACGAGTAAAACCAGCCCTCGAGTTGCCCCGAGGTGGCCCCGCAGGCTGCCCATTTCGGACTAACACTCAGATGAGCACTGGCCCGGGGGGGGGGGGGTTAAATAAAGATGACCCTTGAGTCTGCAGAACCCAAGGGAAAGAAAGTGATAGGTGGTGAATGGTAAAACCAATGTTGGGCATTGCTGGAGGAGTTTTATTCAAGGCGAACTGTCAAGGGTTCCCATTATAACCCAACCGTGTAAGGAACGCAAAATCCGGGAACATAACACCGATATGACGGAAACTAGGGCGACAAGAGTGGAACAAAACACCAGGCATAAGGCCGAGCCTTCCACCCTTTACCAAGTATATAGATGCATTAATTAAATAAGAGATATTGTGATATCCCAACAAAATATCCATGTTCCAACAAGGAACAAACTCCAATCTTCACCTGCAACTAACAACGCTATAAGAGGGGCTGAGCAAAGCGGTAACATAATCAAACAACGGTTCACTAGGACAAGGTGGGTTAGAGGCTTGTCTTAAAAATATGGGAGGCATGATAAAGCAAGTGGTAGGTATCGCAGCATAGGCATAGCAAAAGAGCGAGCATCTAGCAAGCAAAGATAGAAGTGATTTCGAGGGTATGGTCATCTTGCCTGAAATCCCGCAAGGAAGAAGAACGAGTCCATGAAGAAGATAAACGGACGTAGTCGAACGGGTCCTCACAAACGCGACATTATCGGAACCAACCCGAAGAAGCAACACCGGAAAGAAGCACACAACATAGTAAACAACCAACACATGAACATGGCATGGTATGCGGGATGCGGTATGTGATGCATATGCATGATTTGGAAAGGAATGATTGAACCTGGCCCCATCTTGGAAAACCAAGAGTGCCACTGGAAAGATGAGTTCATTTCAGTTGAAATCGATATAAAGATCACCGGAATCGGATGCACGGTTTGGAAATGGCAAGCAAAACAAATATGGCACCGGTCTGCGATTAACAGCAAGTAGCCATCTAAATGCATCAAGAACGACATGCTACAACACTCCAACATGACAACAAAATACATCGCATGGATCCACTCATGATGCTTGACAAAAGATGAACACTGAGCTACGGCTAATTCACTCATTAACAGGCTCAAACAAGCATGGCAAAAGTGCAAAAGATAACAGGTTTCAGACTTAGTGAAATTAACAGCATATCAGGAATTTATCATCAGGAAGCAATGTTTAGAGCAAGATAACTACATGCTACAGGAACATATCATGGCAAAGCAAGGCATGGCATGAAGCTACTCTAAGCATATAACAAAAGTACCTTAGTGACCATGAGCCAAAAGGGAACATAAAATACAATTGCAAGCATGTGAACATAGCAAAAACATAAACAGATTCAGACTTAGTGAAAAACTGGAGGATGCAAAACAGTTAACGAGTAGGCATGTTTATGAGCTCGATGCACTCACTACAGAGCATGGCATGAAAAACTAAGCATACACCCATCAAGAAGACATGGATAGAAGCTAGAGATGGCAAGAACAACAACATAGCATGCACGGATCAACAACAATAAGCACGACAAAATTGCTAAACATGTTAACAATCTGCCAGGAACATTTTATAGAAAAAGTAGAGCTCGATTGACTCAAGCTAGGGTGCTCCATAATTGCAAACAAAGACATGTATGGATAGAGCACCACAATATTAACAAAACATCCTTACTGATCATCCTCAAAAGAGGCACAGATCACTAGTAAACAACATGAACATATGGCATAAAAATAATGACAGGGCAAGGACTTAGTGAAATTCTAAGTCCCTGAGATCAGCATCATCGAGTAAGCTACTTTGCATGCTTGTGCTAGTCACCACAAAGATCACAAAATACATGGCATACACCCCTGTAAAGATGGCATGACATATGTCAAAACACATGTAGAGCTCAGGATCATATCATGCACACATTAATCATGGCAGAAATGACAAAAGGCCATTTGCTGAAACAGATCTGACATATTCATCACATAGCCTTATTCCAACGACATTTCAGGCAACAAGATGAGCTCAAATGAAAATGATGCAATGAGATGAAATGATGTACTCGTCGAGACGGACATTTTGATATGCTACACGCACGAATCGGGGCAACAGATGCAAAGTAATGGCATGTCAAAGTATGCATAAAATTAGGGTTTCGGGGACAAAAGTCAACCGGATCTGGATCTAGATCTGAGGCGGTTACTGTAGAGGTGCGCCTCCCGAGGTTCGCCGGTAATCGAAGAACTTGCCGGTAAGAAATAGAAAACGAACAAAGAAAAGATAAGGAAACACCGGTAAGAAATAGAAAACGAACGAAGATACTTGAGGGAATTTAGATACATGAGAACGAAGAGGTCACGAGCTGATAAGAGAATACTTGAATGATGCACCGGTAAGATTGGAGAATGATAACTGACAGCTGAGAATGAATAAACCTGAATTGATGGACTCCGGATAACAAACTGAGAAGACTCTTGAATTGCTCCGGATAGGTGAAAAGAATTCCCACAATCGCAAATAATTATGAGAGGATGGCAACAAGCTAGAATCACGAATCTTAAAGAGAATGGAGCAAGATTAAAAGAAACTCTTCTTTGATCTTCAAAACCCGAGAATGACGAGGAGAAACACCACCATGAATTATTTAGACACTCCGGAAGAATCAAAACAAAGAGGTTGAGCAAACAATGAAAAGAATTCGACAGATCTTGGAGAAAAACATAAACTGATGATAATTCATTCTTACGTCAAACTTCGAACAGAATTTAGCATAGCTCCGGGAAAATAAGAAGAGTTAGGTAAGATCCTGGGAAAAGACCTGTGGGTTAGGGCCCACTCAAAAGAAACTCCGTTGAAATGATTGCTTGAAAAGAGAGATTCCACCAGTTGAATTAAATGGCTTGAATGAGGTGACATCCTCGAAAGATCTTGAATAAAAACAGAGTGGGAACATGAATCTTCGAGATATCTTGAGCACTCCAAAACAATTGGATAGCGAGAGGTGAATGATTATGAGGTGCACCGGCATGGAAAAACATTTGAAACGAGGAAAGGATATGGTCAACACCAAAAACTTGAATTCGATCCACCAGAGAAGAAAAGGAATGAAGAATGATGAACTGGAAGCTCCGTTAGAATCTTTATGAGAATCACCGGATAAGAACATTGATGGAAAATATGGAGAGACTTCACATGAACAAAATGGATACTTGATTAAGACATCCGAGTCCTTGAATAAAAAGGGTGGGAGGGTGGGAAAACAAAGGCAACTTGGGAAGGATGAAACAAACACCGTTGAGAGAGCTTAGAATACATCTTGTGGACGTTGAAAAGATCGGATCCACTTGAAGAGAAACACACCGGCTCAGAAGAAATTGAGACGACAACTCGATGACCAAGAAGGATTAATATTCCCATAGAAATAAGAGAACACCACTTAGGAAAGGTATGGAATCAACACTTGACATTGAAGCAACTCGAATACCACAACTCAAAACAAAGCAAAGGATTGGCTTGCAAAATAAGTCGGAACAAACATATGATAGAGATTTCGTCCGAAGTTTTCGTGGTGGGGCCTACACGGGCTTGATCGTACAACACCATCATGTACAAGGCAGTGCACATGACATATGAAGCGTCCCCGAGTCGGCATAGCCAAGGACTCTTTAAGACACAACGAGACCACTGTAAACCAACCGTGAATAGGCGGACCACTAGACGTCGAACCCCAATTTCAAATCATACATCCGTCGGAAAGATATCCTAAGAGCTACTTGAATTCCCACTTATGAAACTCCCAAACCTTTCCGGTTATGCAATCAGGTGTTGGGGATACAGGGGAAGCAAAATATCTCACCCAAAGCTAGCAAATCCTACATCCAGCTGTATCCATCCTTCAACACATAACCAAGAAACCTTTGGAAATCGTTTACCTCAACCTTCAAAAAGCATCCGTTATACGAGTTATGGCAATACTCCCGAACTCCCGCCCCAGTACTGGGTGGCGTCGAGGTTATCTCACCAACAACTGCATAAAACAGATTTTTGATGTCGGCGGAACTCAGGTATTCCAGAATTGCAACGATAAAATTGTGACGACAACACCTCGGAGCTCAACTCCCCGGGACACTGCCTCAACCCCTAAATGTCAGGAGGCACCAAGAACAATGTTCTCGTCACAAAACCATCGGAACGATTCCAGGATACCCGCGTGATCCTAAATTTTTTTAGTGAAATTTGAGAAGAGAAGAGTCAAAACTCTACGTCAGGATGCCTCACCAGAGTGACGAAGGGGCCGAGGAGTAAAAATAATCCTACTCTCCGATATATATAATCCTAAATGACTCAAAACATTTTTCTTGAGTCAACAACGCCAGCGATTCGATCAAGCAGGGGTCTCCTAAGTCGGGGAAGGCTCTGATTACCAACTTGTAACGCCCTCGATGTGGCTATATCTCCCACATGTCGAAGCACGACTTAGAGGCATAACCACATGGAAAGCAATGTCGCAAGTGAGGTAATCTTCACAACAACCCATGTAATACATAAGGGAAAGAGATACATTGTTGGCTTACAATCTCCACTTCACACAATTACATGAATAAGCATTACATCAACCAGATACAAGCAAGGTCCGACTACAGAACCAAAATAAAAGAAGACTACCTCAAATGCTACATAGATCCCCGATCGTCCCAACTGGGCTCCACTACTGATCAACTATAATGGAACAACACAAAGACCAAGATCTTCATCAAGCTCCTCCTTGAGCTTGGTTGTGTCACCTGCTCGGTAACATCGGCACCTGCAAGCTGGTTTTGGAAGTATCTGTGAGTCACGGGGACTCAGCAATCTCGCACCCTTGCGATCAAGACTATTTAAGCTTATAGGTAGGGTAAAAGGTATGAGGTGGAGCTGCAGCAAGCGACTAGCATATATGGTGGCTAACATACGCAAATGAGAGCGAGAAGAGAAGGCAAAAGCACGGTCGAACAACTATGATCAAGAAGTGATCCTAGAACAACCTATGTCAAGCATAACTCCAACACCGTGTTCACTTCCCGGACTCCACCGAGAAGAGACAATCACGGTTACACACGCGGTTGATGTATTTTAATTAAGATCAACTTCAGGTTTTCTACAACCGGACATTACCAAGTTCCCATCTGCCCATTACCGCGGGCATGGCTTTCGAAAGTTCAAACCCTGCAGGGGTGTCCCAACTTAGCCCATCACAAGCTCTCACGGTCAACGAAGGATATTCCTTCTCCCAAGACAATCCGATCAGACTTGGCATCCTGGTTACAAGACATCCTCGACAATGGTAAAACAAGTCCAGCAAAGCCGCTCGATGTGCCGACAAATCACGATAGGAGTCGCACGTATCTCGTTCTCAGGGCACACCGGATAGGTCAAGGTACGAGTAAAACCGGCCCTCGAGTTGCCCCGAGGTGGCCCCGCAGGCTGCCCATTTCGGACCAACACTCAGAGGAGCACTGACCCTGGGGGGGGGGGTTAAATAAAGATGACCCTTGAGTCTGCAGAACCCAAGGGAAAGAAAAGGCTACGTGGTGAATGGTAAAACCAATGTTGGGCCTTGCTGGAGGAGTTTTATTCAAGGCAAACTGTCAAGGGGTTCCCATTATAACCCAACCGTGTAAGGAACGCAAAATCCGGGAACATAACACCGATATGACGGAAACTAGGGCGGCAAGAGTGGAACAAAACACCAGGCATAAGGCCGAGCCTTCCACCCTTTACCAAGTATATAGATGCATTAATTAAATAAGAGATATTGTGATATCCCAACAAAATATCCATGTTCCAACAAGGAACAAACTCCAATCTTCACCTGCAACTAACAACGCTATAAGAGGGGCTGAGCAAAGCGGTAACATGGCCAAACAACGGTTTGCTAGGACAAGGTGGGTTAGAGGCTTGGCTTAACAATATGGGAGGCATGATAAAGCAAGTGGTAGGTATCGCATCATAGGCATAGCAAAAGAGCGAGCATCTAGCAAGCAAAGATAGAAGTGATTTCGAGGGTATGGTCATCTTGCCTGAAATCCCGCAAGGAAGAAGAACGAGTCCATGAAGAAGATAAATGGACGTAGTCAAACGGGTCCTCACAAATGCGACGTTATGGGAACCAACCCGAAGAAGCAACACCGAAAAGAAGCACACATCATAGTAAACAACCAACACATGAACATGGCATGGTATGCGGGATGCGGTATGTGATGCATATGCATGATTTGGAAAGGAATGATTGAACCTGGCCTCATCTTGGAAAACCAAGAGTGCCACTGGAAAGATGAGTTGATTTCGGTTTAAATCGATATAAAGATCACAGGAATCGGATGCACGGTTTGGAAATGGCAAGCAAAACAAATATGGCACCGGTCTGCAATTAACAGCAAGTAGCCATATAAATGCATCAAGAACAACATGCTACAGCACTCCAACATGACAACAAAATACATGGCAGGGATCTACTCATGATGCTTGACAAAAGATGAACACTGAGCTACGACTAATTCACTCATTAACAGGCTCAAACAAGCATGGCAAAAGTGCAAAAGATAACATGTTTCAGACTTAGTGAAATTAACAACATATCAGGAATTTATCAACAGGAAGCAATGTTTAGAGCAAGATAACTACATGCTACAGGAACATATCATGGCAAAGAAAGGCATGGTATGAAGCTACTCTAAGCATATAACAAAAGTGACTTAGTGACCATGAGCCAAAAGGGATCAGAAAATACAATTGCAAGCATCTGAACATAGAAAAAACATAAACAGATTCAGACTTAGTGAAAAACTGGAGCATGCAAAACAGTTAACGAGTAGGCATGTTTACGAGCTAGATGCACTCACTACAGAGCATGGCATGACAAAATAAGAATACACCCATCAAGAAGACATGTCATAGAAGCTAGACATGGCAAGAACAACAACATAGCATGCACGGATCAACAACAATAAGCACGGCAAAATTGCTAAACATGTTAACAATCTGCCAGGAACATTTTATAGCAAAAGTAGAGCTTGATTGACTCAAGCTAGGGTGCTCCATAATTGCAAATAAAGACATGGATGGATAGAACACCACAATATTAACAAAACATCCTTACTGATCATCCTTAAAAGAGGCACGGATCACTAGGAAACAACATGAACATATGGCATAAAAATAATGACAGGGTAAGGACTGTGAAATTCTAAATCCCTGAAATCAGCATCATCGAGTAAGCTACTTTGCATGCTTGTGCTAGTCACCACAAATATCACAAAAATACATGGCATACACCCCTGTAAAGATGGCATGTCATATGTCGAAACACATGTAGAGCTCAAGATCATATCATGGACACATTAATCATGGCAAAAATGACAAAAGGCCATTTGCTGAAACAGATCTGACATATTCATCACATAGCCCTCTTCCAACGACATTTCGGGCACCAAGATGAGTTCAAGTGAAAATGATGCAATGATATGAAATGATGTACTCATCGAGGCGAACACTTTGATATGCTACACGCATGAATTGGAGCAACGGATGCAAAGTAATGGCATGTCAAAGTATGCATAAAATTAGGGTTTCGGGGACAAAAGTCAATCGGATCTGGATCCAGATCTGAGGCGGTTACTGTAGCGGTGCGCCTCCCGAGGTTTGCTGATACTTGAAGAACTCGCCGGAGACGGAATTGCCGAGGAAGGAGAGGAAGACCGGGGCTCGCCGGATGGAGGAGGCCGGCGGAAGAGCTCGCCGGAGCTCCGGGAGACGAGGCGGCGCGGCGTACGGAGGAAGGCGGCGGACGCGCGAGAACAGCCGGCGAGGTGGTGGCTGGAGCCTCGCCGGGGCGGCAGAGGCGGCGGCCGCGGGGAGAGGCAGCGGGCGGCGTAGATCCCATGGGCGGCGGAGCTTCGCGGTGAGGAGACGCGGGATGCGGGCGGCGGCGCTGGCACGATGGGCTGCGGGGGCCGGCCTCGGGCCGAGCGGGCCGGGCGCGGTGCGGGAGGAGAGAGAGGGCGGCGGGATGATGTGGCGGCGGGGGATTCGCTGAGGAGGGCTGCGCGGACATGTCCGGCGGCGCGGGGGTTTTTGTCCGGGCGCGAGGTAGAGGAAGGCTAGGGTTTGGACTGCGCGAAAAATTCGGGGAGAGCCACATATTTATAGGTAGAGGGAGCTAGGAAGCTCCAAATGAGGTGCGGTTTTCGGCCACGCAATCGTGATCGAACGCTCTAGATGATGGAGAGGGTTTAGGTGGGTTTTGGACCAGTTTGGAAGGGTGTTGGGCTGCCACACACACGAGGCCTTTTCGGTCCCTCGGTTAACCGTTGGAGTATCAAACGAAGTCCAAATGGCACACAACTTGACAGGCGGTCTACCGGTAGTAAACCAAGGCCGCATGACAAGACTCGGTCCAATCCGGAAATGTTTAACACCCGCACACGAAAATAGGTAGAAAGAGACACCGGGTGACATAGGAGCGCCGGATTGCAAAACGGACAACGGGGAAAATGCTTGGATGCATGAGACGAACATGTATGCAAATGAAATGCACATGATGACATGATATGCAATGCATGACACACAAGCAATGATAAGGCAACAACAGCGAATACCCGGAGGACACCTGGCACACCGGTCTTGGGGCGTTACATATAGATATAGATATGTGATGCAAAAGCCACCCATCATCTCCAATTAGAATAGTGTGTCCATGCACGGATGCAATGTGGCCAAACGATGTCTGCCATCGGTATCTCAAATTCAAACCAGTCTGACCTTGTTCAATGTGTATACATTACAACATGCTCGTTTCCAAACCACACCGCGCAGATCTCTGTTATGTTCATGCATGCATGGGTTTCAAACATCATGATCTCTTATTCAAATATTTGAATTCAACTTTACATTGATTTTGACCTCACCTAGTCTTTTACACCCACACATTGGTCTTCTCTTTATAATTGTACCACTAACTTTCTCTCGCGCATGCATGCACACACACTACAAGTCGGCATTATCCATCGCACACATGCAATCTTTTTCTTCAGGTCAGTCTCCCATGAAGGCACACACACACACACACATCCCCCTCTCCATGATATCGGGCATTCTTTATCTCTCACATGCATGCGCAACGATCGACGTTCCTCTATGTGTGTGTGTGCGTATATAGCTAGGTCTTTCATAGTTTTCCACATAAACCGATCAATCTATATATCTAGTGAGGTCTCACCCTCTTTCCCATGTCCACATCGATCAATCTATACCTCTCTATATAGGATTACATATATAGCTAATACACCCACATTAATTATATATCCAATGCCCCCTCTCATCATCCATGCCTCCCGCTTCATCTCTCAGACGCGCGCACAATGGCGAAGACAGGGGGCAGCAAGGGCCCTGCCCCCCTAACATCACTATATATCGAGGCTAATATGAATGTGATCATTAGACAATTTCTGATAAAAATGGTTTAAGTTGATGAATTGTCCCTCCTCGTAAAGGATTAGCAATGCTTTCCCCCTAGCTCATGGGAAATTTTTCATGGCTCCGCCACTGCGCGCAACAGCGCACGTTCTCGCCCCCTCTCTCTAAATATCGATCTCGCAGTTGTGCACTCCTTCATAGTCTCCGTACACTCGGCCCCTCGCACCATCTTCTAGCCCCCACCGGATTTTCCCACATGTACAATCTAGCAGACTCCATGGTTCAACTTAAGCATAATGCACAAATCTCAAAACAACAGTGGTTCTCCTTTGTTCTAGAATCTTCCGTATCATAACTTCCCAAACTTATTTTCTAGTTGAGTTGCCATTATTTATTTTTTACTTTATGCTTTACAACGCACAATTCCATGAATCATATTCTTTGATTCAAAGGATTCTCGAAGGAATTTTGGAGGATTCTAATCCTTAGGAATTTTTCCTATCTTGGTTGTTTGATTCGTAGGATTGTAAACCATAGGAATTTTTCCATATGATTCATTTGCATTAGATTTCATAGGAAACATCCCATCCACTCAAACCTCTTTGAAAGAATTCTGCGTTTTTTCTATGCACAATCAAACACTCGTACCATCCTGTAGGATTCAAGACGACACTCCACTCTAATCCCATGTTCTTCCTATTCCTGCGTTTTGGAAATCCTACGAATCAAAGAGGCCCTAGGTTTTTTTTATAAAAACTAATTGATTTTGAATGAGATGAACTATAAGAATTAAACGAAGGTCTACATCAGTCATATGTGACTCAGAGCTTACATGCTACAGTGTTGTATTTATCCATAATTTGGTTGCAAAATCTGATGCGTCCAATGCACGTGTACCTTACTAGTACTTTGAGTATGTGCAAAACACAATGGCACGCTACACAGTGTCTCTCTTATAGTTCATGAAGCCACGTGGCACATGTGAAGGCGTTGTCGCGGCATCCTTGTGTGGATTGATCACAGTGACGTGATGCTAGTTCCAGAAGAATGTACTCGTCCTCCCTGAGCCGCACTGGCGGTACATGCACGAAGCGAAGATGTGCACGCACGCCACGCACACACCCATTCCCTTGCACGCACACGCGGGTACACGGGCGGATGCAATTTTGTACCAAGATCCACCCCATGTGATAATTTGACTCGTGTAAAGTCCTTCATTCATTGATGGTCAATTAATACAACACATGCAAATTGAGTGGACGTGAGGGCGGAAGAAAGACATGCGCGTAGTACCGCGCGCATGCGAGTAGTTAAATCATGGGTTGCTAGTAGTACTTCCATTGGTCTCCTTCGTATTTTGTGCCAATTTTTGACAGTAACATAATATCTACGCATCTGAGTAGTGTAGTCTACTTGAAATTTATGTTCCACTAAACTCATCGGGAGCCGTTTTGGGCCTTGAAACCAAAAACCATCAATTAATCTTTACCTTGTTCCCATCACATTTGAAGTACTAGTGCTACAATTAAGTGCAAGCCTACTCACACCTACCAGTACGTACCAAACCTAAGCATGTTCCCACTATGTAGGTTTTAGTACTAGTGCTAGTACTTAGGTTATAAAAGGGGAACTACCTAACCGAAAATTACTCTACCTTCCTCCTCATAAGTCCTCCTTCTTCGTCCGTCCTTGCCATGGTCGGTGTGTAGAGCTCTAGGTCGAGAACTACTCGTAACAAGGAAGCGGCAACCAAGGCTACGGAAAAAAGAGAGGGCTTGCCGCCACGCAGAGACCTCGAAAGATCTCTCACGGGCAGGCGATGGCTCCCAGGAGCGCCCTAGACGCGGAGGCGAACATGCGGCGCTGGAGTCGTTATCCCTCGATGGCATGCCCGATCAGCTCAATAAGCACCTCAATAAGCAGAAGGAGTTCATCCACGGCTTGGTGGAGCTGCTGAAGGAGAGCCTCGACGACATGCCCACTGAGCTGAATGAGCAGGGGGAGTTGACCGCCGGCTTGGTGATGCTGCTTAAGAAGAGCATTGCCTCGGAGAAGAAGGCGACCGATGAAATCCAGCAACTTCAGGAGGACAAGGCAAAGCTCTGCCATGAGCTCGACCTGCTAAAGGAGGAGAACGCCTGCTGGAAGAAGCTACATGAGAATAGTAGTTCCTCGATGAAGATGTTGCAGGCCCTCGTCATGGAACAGAAGGAGGAGTTGGAGAAGCTCTGCATCGAGCACCCGGCTGCTATCAAGGTATGTAATGCGGCCGTGGAACAGATGATGAAGGCTCGCGTTGAGAAATCACGCGTCATGGACACAATGATGAAGATGGTGGAGGAGACGTGCAAGGAGATGGAGGTCGTGGATGCGATGAAGAAGCAGTTACGACTCCGAGGCCAGCAACCCTTCATGTAGTGAGAGCAGCGGCCCAGAATTGTGTGTGCGTCTTCCTTCTTTTTTTTGGGGTGATAATCCTCCTTCTTCTTTTGCTCCTGTGTTTCTTATTTTGCTTTGGGTGCTTGGCCGCATGTGTCACCTTCTCCGCGAGGCATGAATAGAACAATGCTAAAAATGAGATGACTAGAAAATTAGATCATTCTTTATCGCCAATAGAACAATGCCTCTTGCTAGTAATATATAATAAGAGTAGAGAGTAGAGGATATGGCATTGGGCTGCCGTGTTTCGTGCTCCTCCATCATACTCCAGTGGAAAACTTGAGTATGCTGCACGGTTCTTTGCTCCTCCTCAGGTCGTCGGCACATTTATACGAGCAGTCAAATCACAAGGCCCCGCCTTCTAGCAGTAATCAGCCGTCAAATCACAAAGGCCCTCGCCTCTCGTGAAAAGGACCAAGCTAGACTGCCCCGCCCTCTAGCCTTTTAAAAAATGTATACATTTGTACAATAGTAGTATCGATGGATTGCGCCATGGAGCAAAATTAACAAGATGTAATTAAAGAAAAAGGTGGTACATATAGAGAGCGCTCGTCGCCAAATTATGCATATACTATATGACACTACCCACTATGAAGGTACTAGTAACATAGACTAGTAACTAGTCTATGCTACTCTCCACTATGACCAGCCAAAGTCGAGGCACAGATACCAATGAGGGCCTGGTTGTGTCTATACTTGGACAACTCACCCGACTGCATGCGCAGCAGGCAAACGAAGCTTGTGTCGTGTTGGTTCCGTGTGCGGCCCGCACATTAAACAAAACCTCCCGCCTCCATCTTAGCCTCCGCGTTTTAAACTTCTCAATCTCAAGGCCAAGGAGCAACGTGAAACCTATGATAGAGCCAATCGAATGGTTGAGAACACTACAATTCATAGCTACAGATGTGTGTGTGAGAGAGGACGAGTGCGTGCGTGCACCTCTTCTCATAGTACAACTGTATGTGGGTGGCATCGACCTAGGGAGCAGTGATGGTGCGTGCGAGAAGTCCCGAGAGATAGGTGTAATGCGTCTGAAAAAAGACTAGTCTATGAAGGTCAAGCGTAAGATATGTATCCGACGGTGCTAGTTTTTGCACGTACACAGTAGTAGAAAAAGAACTAGTACCATGGCATATGCTACACCACGACCGAGAAAACGTGCTGACAATACGCCATCCGGGAATAGTGCCGCACTTCGAAACTAGAACCGTCAATAAATTTTGAGCGCGTCTCATCACATTCCAAATTACTACTACTACCATGCTATATTTAATTGCAAACCTGTTCACACCGATCACAACCTAAACGGTTTCCCACTTAGGAGCGTATTAGTAGTACTCGGTTATTACTACTATGCTAAGATGACTGCACATTCCTCCTCAACTCCTCATCCATAAAAAACAATCAAGTCAAACAAGCCATAGCCATCGTGAGTTCTGGGTCGAGAGATTTCCACCAGGGAGAGGTGAGCATGGAAGAGGAAGCACGAGAGATGTCCCGCCTCGCCACGAAAGCACCCGACATGTACAGCCGCACAGCAGTAGCAGCACAGAGGTCCCGCTGCACCGCCGAAGCAGCACGGAGGTCCCGCCGCGCCGTCGATGTAGCAGACTAGTCCGGCCATGCCGCAGAAGTAGCAGAGATGTCCCGCTGCGCCGCCGAAGCAGCAGGGAGGTCCCGCCGCGCCGCGGCGGCCTGGGAAAATTTCTCGTGGGCTGGCGAGGACTCTTATAGGCGCATGCATGCGATAGTCCATAGCTAGATGGATCAGATCTCTGGCTGGGTGAGGATGCAGGACGAGGCTACCGGCGTCATCCGGCAACTAGGGGTGGGCAATGCGAAGCTCCGGGGCGAGCGCGACCTGCTGAGGGCAAAGATCGCCGGAACGACGAAGCAGGAGGAGGAGACCGCTGCCTTGTTGCAGAGGACGGGCATCATCATCAAGAAACTTATGGACGAGAATGCCATACTCCGCATCGAGTGCAACAGGATGGTGGAGGAATCCATGGATGCTGCCAAGCAGCGTATTAAGGACATGAAACTGATGAAAGAGATCATTGCCCGCCGCGAGAACTAGTCTCCGCGACCTACAGCGCATAAAGAAAGTAGAGATCAGCGAGCCAGATCATTGTATGCGTCTTCCTTCTTCTTTTGTCCTTGTGTATTTCTAGCGTAGCCACATGTGGCTTTTTTAATTATCTTCCTAATTATGTAAGACAATTATTATCCACTCTCGTCATCCTTATATATATTCATCAATCATGCTATAAGTCGCAGTAGATGCTATATAGGTCCGTCGGGTCTTACATCAAGATCCGTGCAAAATTTTCTTTTCAGATTTTCTTTTTTCTCTCTTAAATCTCAGTCGAGTGAGACATTGCCACGCCATTAAACAGAGGCTCGGGCGCCATTAATGGAGACCTTGGGAGAGAGGTGGACGGCATATGGAGGTCAAAGGGCTCGCACGCCTCCCGTACTCAAATAGCTACCCTGCATGGCGCCTCCTAGCTAATAAAAAAGGGGACGTGTGGCGGCACGTAAATGGTAAATGGAACGCCCACGGTTTCAATAATACTTGTGTTTCCGATTGCAACGTGACAACACTTGTTCCAACATGACTTTGTTGATTGTTAATGTGTGCGCCTTCGCAAATCGGATAGCAAAATTACCACAGCATGTTGGTGCCATGTCATGACACCAAGCCAAGTTTCATGATTTTCATGTGTGTTTCTGATTTACAGGAATTAAAAAACCAAGTTTCTCAATGTTTCCAGCCAAGCCATGACGTGCAGATGTTTGAATTTTATTCCCATTTCTGGCATGGGACCTAGAAATTTACCCGAGGACACACATGTGATTTTTCAACCAGCTTTGGTGTACTGGAGCATGTGCTTGTATTTAAAATTTGAATTATGCACACAAAGGTGACACGTTCCCTCTCAGAACCACGAGCCGTCTTGAGAGAAGCTCTGGTTTGCAAGAAACTTATAGCAAAACTTGTTCCTATTCTGCAATTTTTTTACCACAGCACGATAGTACCATGACATGACACCATGCCAAGTTTCATGATTTTCAGGCGTGTTTTGGATTTACAAGAATTTTAAAACCAAGCTTCTCAATGTTCTCAGCCGAACCATGATGCCCAGATGTTTGAATTTCATTCCCATTTCTGGCATGTGACCTAGAAATTCACCCGAGGACACACATGTGATTTTTCAGTCAACTTTGGTGCACGGGAGCATGTGTTTGTAGTTCAAATTTGAATTATGCACATTAAATGACCAGAAACTCAATTAATGTATAAAAAAGGCCAAACGAACCCGGAATAATTCCAAAATTTAACAGGGCACTCATATAGTTCTATGTTGCCTCTGTAAAGAAAATATGGGGGGAGGCAACGTATATTAGAAATGCCATTAGACATTGTTATTTTCACGTCAAACCCGTTGACCATGTTACATGACAAAAATAAGCCGATTCTCACAATTATAAGTTAATGGTCTCCTGCCAACACACCCCTCAAATAAAACTAAGCACCCTAGAATTCTTTGACAAAACTAAGCACCCTGAAATTCTTTGAAAACTAAATTGCTGGCTATATGATGTTGGCCATATATATTGTACGTATATAATGTGAAGAAACGAGTGGTAGTACTATACCAACTAAAAGATGAAATGTAAGAAATATAACGAGAAGAAACATAACATAGTTCTGCTGGGGGCTCAACACAACACACCCCTCAAATAAAACTAAGCACACCTGAAATTAAATTAAGCAACTAATCCAGTAGACACTGCATTAGAACCACCATGAGCAACGATGCCACCTTACTCGGACTCCTCATCCACGTCCTCGACTTCATCCTTGTCCCTCTTCCTCTTGGCCGATACTTCTTTGCTTGAACCGCACACTTGGCTCTTGCTCTTCATCCAACCCTTGTAGATATTGAAACAAAGGTAGCCATCCATTGCAGCGTAGTGGATGTGGTCTATATCTAGTACATTCCACTCCCATGCATGATGAAACTTGAACGGAGGTTTCTTCAGTGTACCGTACGAAGGATGAACCATGGCTCCTGCTAGGGTCAGCATTGAAGGCTGATCACGGGAGGGCACCAGCCCTTTCTTCTGGAGGTCGAAGGGGTCACCTACAACGAGGCCTATCCGGCCCAGGATTTCATTGTTGTTCCTAAAGTCTACAATAATGCATTTGACTCGGCCGTCCTTGAGGAAATTCTTAAAATCCTGGCACTCAACATCGGCATGGCATATGTGGTAGACCAAGCATAAGTCATGCACGCAAACCTAGATCATGGCGGGCTTCTTCTTCTCTGCCTCCTTTAGATTTTTCTCACATCCCAGGACTGTGGTGTACTCAACATCTAGCCCAGCGACCCACTCATCATTTGAGTTTTCGAACATGCATTTGAAGCGAGCAAGGCATTCTTTCACCGTTGCGGAAGAACAGGTGTAGATGACGTCGAACTCATCGCCGGTGATGGTTCTAACCTTGTACACACCACCGATCATGGAGATTTGGGACGCCATGGATTTGGGAGGAGGGTTAGGATTAGTGGAACTACCGTAATGTGAAAGGACGGGACGACTAGGAGCGGTTTATCGATTGTAAAAATGTCGAGTGGGGGCGCGTGCGAATGGCCGGGTAGTGGCTTGCCTGGTGGATAAATGGATTCATGTACAGTACTATGGGGGCCCAATTAGATGTCATGTCTACTCGACGCCCAATTAAATGGCTTTCGATGTCATGTCAAGCGTCGAGAAAATTACAGGTGATATGAAGCTTTCCATTCTCCCATGATACGGGCTTCTAGAGGGTTGCATGTCATGATTCTAGACCTATGGGTGAATATCCTATCCTGGAGGGTTATGCTGCAATTTTTCAGCAACTTAGCATGCAACCGTTCGATCTCAGATCCAAGGGCTGCCAGCAGCCCGTATCATGGTCGCGCCTACCACGACCGTCGCCTCGCTCGCACGTCCGCGCCCTTGGAGATTTAACACTGTGCGTTAGGCTATCTGATGTTGGCATGTCATACATATTCATCACTTAGTCACTCATACAACAAGGTTAGCTATAAGGTTGGCTATAAGATTATTTTTGTTTACTTCTCTCTATCTCTTTCTTCGTAGTATTTATTGCATTTTCCAAGGAGTGAGCTCTTCCAATGAAATGGTGCTTAGATGAGGTGCTATAGGCATTAAATGGCTTAGCAACTCAAGTCCCCAATGCATAGGTGCTTAGTGTTTTGTTGCTAAGTTTGCTTCATCTAGGTACACGCGCTTATTACCGTTTCTTCCTGGGGTCACCAAACTAGTCTGTCTCTTCTTAATTAACTTGCCACATCAGACTTTATGCCTATGTGGGCTTAGCACTTGTAGGATCAAGTACAATAGTGGGGTATAAGCCCGCTTTACATGGCATTTTTTGCATATCTGGGGGAAAGAGGCAAGGAAAAAGTGGAGGAGTGGGCTCTCAAGCAAGAGCCAGCCTCTACATGGTGGAGCATCGGGAGAGGCACCTGTATGGAGGTGGTCAGGAATCGGGAGACTCAAGCCGGTCGTAGTGCCGCAGTTAAGATG
Organism: Triticum urartu; assembly: GCF_003073215.2. NCBI lineage: Eukaryota > Viridiplantae > Streptophyta > Magnoliopsida > Poales > Poaceae > Triticum > Triticum urartu. The sequence continues at coordinate 583,023,845 of NC_053028.1, forward strand.
ATAATGGCAAGTCAAATCACCGGGCCCCACCTGTCCAGCAGTAACTCACTGTCAAATCACACAGCCCTACGTTTGCAACAACCTACTCCCTCATCTTCTCGCGTCTCTGTCGAACCGACTAGGCGGAACTGCCCCGCCTACCGCACGGGAAAAGCCCCGCCCTCGACTTTTAAATACTCCCTCCGTTCCTAAATATTTGTCTTTCTAGACATTTAAAATGGACTACCACACACGGATGTATGTAGACATATTTTAGAGTGTAGATTCACTCATTTTGCTCCGTATGTAGTCACTTGTTAAAATATCTAGAAACACAAATATTTAGGAACGGAGGGAGTAGTACAGTATACTAATTTTGTATCCATGTCTTGTGCCATGGAGCAAAGCCTCAATAAAACGGCGGTACACATGTACGGAGTATACAACACGCCCGTCGCGTTCGTGTCGCACCCTAGATGGTCGGTCGGTCTGGCACGCCGCTCTCCGAATGGAACACGCGTCATATTGCGTTTGCACACACATGTGGGGCCGCAATTGAGAACCGACCATAGGCACACTCCCCGGCCCCGCAATTCGGGTGAGTTAATAGAAGTAGTACATACGTTGGTACCTGGACGATCCCTGCAAGACGTGGAAGATCAGTTCATCCATGCATGTGACCATACTCCAGCAGACACGCCTGGATTGGCTATTGTCTACATATCGTGCAGGTTGTGTTGTACATGGCTGTAGTTCTGGTGAGAAATCTAAAAAAAGGTTTCTTGTCATCTCGCAAAATTAGGTGTCATGTGCTTCGGATCACTGCGAGGGTTAAACAGCGACAACTGAGTTGGGCTAGTCATTGGGGGCACATGCACGAAGACTACTCGGCTGCCATCTAGGTCAAGCCGGCTATGTTAATTAGGACATCTATCGACGGAACCCTTTTCTACGAGTTTATCTTTAATCTGAGCTTTGATCCTCATCTAGTTTTGCCGGGGTTTCTGATCCACGGGCACCTATGGGACGGGCGGACCGGGTCCCTTTTGGTTCAGTGGGGGGCGGAGGTTGCGCAAAGAGCAGATCGAGGCGAAGCAAGCGGGTGGTTGGTCGTGCGAGGAGTAAATCAAGGTGAAGCATGCGAGCGATTTACCCAGGTTCGGGCCGCAAGGATGCGTAAAACCCTACTCCTGCTTTGTGGATTGGTATTGATTTCTAGCTCGGGAGCGAGCGTGAGTGCGTGGAATTGCTGATCCTCGCGAGAGCTCTCGAGGTGGCCGACCCCCTCTACGTTGCACACGGGCCTCCTTTTATACTCAAGGGGTTACCAACATAGAGCAACGGGGGCCAAGGGCAAAAGTGGAAAGGGTGCCGTGGGTAGGCACAGCTAGGTGCTGTAGTAGGCACAGCTAGCTGCTACAGTGCTATCATACCTAACCCTGATGGCAGGGGACAAGGGCATTAAATGCCCGTCTGTGTCGCCTAGACAGCACTGAAAGGGACCGCTAGGGACGCCACCGTCTTGCCACGATGGTTGTCTTGTCAGCGCCTGCGTGCCACCGCACACCCCTAGCTGCACAGCCTCCTGCCACGTGCGCTCGTGAGGAGCCCCGGAGCGACACGTGGGTGGATGTGCTGGAGCGCGGGCGTGGAGTGGGGGCTTGCCGCGGCAAGCGCCTTGCCACGGCCGTCGACTTGTCGCTTCCGGGAGCTTGTCGCTCACCAGACCTTGTCGGGGCGCGTAGCGCGCCGCGGCAAGTTCCTTGGAATGCCTCGGACGGCCTTCCTGGCAAGCGCCTCTTCCCGGGGTCTTGGGACGCTTCTGATGGCCTTCCCGGCAAGCTCCTCTTGCCGGGGTCTTGCCTTCTTCCTGGCAAGCTCCTCTTGCCGGGGTCTTGTCTTGAGTACTTTGTTCTTGAATGGTCTTCAGAGGGACCACAAGGAATCTTGGCGGGCGAACTGGCAGGCCTTGCCACGGGACGCTGCGACTGCCCGTGCACAAGTTCGGGGTACAAGGGTACCCCTACTCTAGTACACCGACAAGTTTGTCCGTCAGGATTCATCTTGTCTCCTTTGGGCAGTGAGGTTATGATTTCTTGTCATGTGGCATTTTTTCGTGTTATATGTTATAATCTGGTGCTTCAGATCAAAATGATGACAACTGCGCCTCCGGGGCACGTGCATGAAGACTTCTTGACAGTCATTGCCGAGGTCAAGCCGGCTTCGGCCGGTAGACAAAAGAAAACTAGTACTCCACTATATAGGCAGGAGCCTCCGTGCTTTCTTGCTAGTGTTGCTCTCTTCACACTGTCTCGTCCTCTCCAGATCTAAACACGACAGCGTTGGCCACACTCTCTCTCTACTCAATGCGGGTCACAGATCCAGCCGGATCCTCTCCGCCGGGGAAGGTGAGAAGGTGCAACGTTCACGCGGTCGTCCTCAGCGACGACTCTTACCCACTGCTGGCGTGTCCCGATCAGCGTGTGATACGTCTCCGTCGTATCTACTTTTCCAAACACTTTTGCCCTTGTTTTGGACTCTAACTTGCATGATTTGAATGGAACTAACCCGGACTAACGCTATTTTCAGCAGAATTACCATGGTGTTATTTATGTGCAGAAACAAACGTTCTCGGAATGACCTGAAACTTCACGGAGCAACTTTTTGAAAAATATAAAAAATACCTGCAAAAGATGAAGGCCAGGGGGCCCACCACCTGTCCACGAGGGTGGGGGGCGCGCCTGCCCCCCTAGGGTACGCCCCTACCTCATGGGCCCCCTGGAGCTCCTCCGATCCAACTCCAACTCTATATATTGTGTTTTGGGGAGAAAAAAATCAGAGAGAAGAATTCATCGCGTTTTACGGTATGAAGCCGCCACCAAGCCCTAAAACCTGTCGGGGGGGCTGATCTGGAGTCCGTTTGGGGCTCCAGAGAGGGGAATCTGTCGCCATCTTCATCATCAACCATCCTCCATCACCAATTTCATGATGCTCACCGCCGTGCGCGAGTAATTCCATCGTAGGCTTGCTAGACGGTGATGGGTTGGACGGGATCTATCATGTAATCGAGTTAGTTTTGTTAGGGTTAGATCCCTAGTATCCACTATGTTCTGAGATTGATGTTGCTATGACTTTGCTATGCTTAATGCTTGTCACTAGGGCCCGAGTGCCATGATTTCAGATCTGAACCTATTATGTTTTTATCAATATATGAGCATTCTTGATCCTATCTTGCAAGTCTATAGTCACCTATTATGTGTTATGATCCGTTAACCCCGAAGTGACAATAATCGGGATACTTACCGGTGATGACCGTAGTTTGAGGAGTTCATGTATTTACTATGTGTTAATGCTTTGTTCCGGTACTCTATTAAAAGGAGGCCTTAATATCCCTTAGTTTCCATAAGGACCCCGCTGCCACGGGAGGGTAGGACAAAAGATGTCATACAAGTTCTTTTCCATAAGCACGTTTGACTATATTCGGAATACATGCCTACATTATATTGATGAACTGGAGCTAGTTGTGTGTCACCCTAGGTTATGACTATTACATGATGAACCGCATCCGGCATAATTCTCCATCACCAATCCATTACCTACGAGCTTTCCATATATTGTTCTTCGTTTATTTACTTTCCCGTTGCTATTGCTATCATCACTACAAAATACCAAAAACATTACTTTTGCTACCGTTACCTTTTGTTACTGTTACCACCACTATCATATTACTTTGCTACTAAATACTTTGCTGCAGATATTAAGTTTCCAGGTGTGGTTGAATTGAAAACTCAACTGCTAATACTTGAGAATATTCTTTGTCTCCCTTGTGTCAAATCAATAAATTTGGGTTGAATACTTTACCCTCGAAAACTGTTGCGATCCCCTATACTTGTGCTTTATCAAGACTATTTTCTAGCACCGTTGCCGGGGAGCATAGATCTATTCTTTGAGTCACTTGGGATTTATATCTGCTTATCATTATGAAGAACTTGAAAGATCCAAGAACCAAGATTTATCCCTCAACTACGAGGGGAGGTAAGGAACTGCCATCTAGCTCTGCACTTGATTCACCTTCTGTTTTAAGTAAGCCTGCGACACCTAAACCTGCTTCTGCTATTCGTTCTGATATGTCGCATGTTATTGATGATGCCACTTCTGCTATACATGGTACTTATGATGAAACTACTTCTATGCTTATACTACTGTGCCACTTGGTGAATTTCTTGATGAACAACTTGCTAGGGCTAGAGAGATTGAAAATATTGAATATGACAATACTGATGAAATTGATGATGAAGACTTGACTGTTATTCCTGAGGGTTATGTTTTTGATAAAGAAGCTTCTTTAGCTATTTTAGCTTACAAAGATAGACACGAACTTAAGAGGTTATTAGCTAAATGGAATAAGCAATCTCTAAATGCTAGGATGAAACCTGACCCTGCTTTTCCTACTTCACCTTTCTGTGTTACTGATAAGGATTATGAATTCTCTGTTGATCCTGATATATTTACTTTGGTTGAATCTGATCCTTTTCATGGCTATGAATCTGAAACTGTTGTGGCACATCTTACTAAATTAAATGATATAGCTACCCTGTTTACTAATGATGAGAGAACTCGTTACTTTTATATCCTTAAAATATTTCCGTTCTCATTAAAGGGTGATGCTAAGATATGGTTTAATTCTCTTGATCCTGGTTGCGTGTGTAGTCCCCAAGATATGATTTATTACTTCTCTGCTAAATATTTCCCTGCTCATAAGAAATAAGCTGCTTTAAGGGATATATATAATTTTGTGCAAATTGAAGAAGAGAGTCTCCCACAAGCTTGGGGGAGGATTCTCCAATTACTTAATGCTTTGCCTGATCATCCTCTTAAGAAAAAGGAAATACTTGATATCTTTTATAATGGAGTAACCGATGCCTCCAGAGATTACCTGGATAGTTGTGCTGGTTCTGTTTTCAGGGAAAGGACACCAGATGAAGCTGAAATTCTATTGAATAATATGTTGACAAATGAAAATAATTGGACACCTCCGGAGCCAGCTCCCGAGCCTATTCCTAAACCAACTCCGAAGAAGAGGGGTATTCTATTTCTCAGTCCTGAAGATATGCAAGAGGCAAAGAAATCTATGAAAGAAAAAGGTATTAAAGCTGAAGATGTTAAGAATTTACCTCCTATTGAAGAAATACATGGTCTTAATTTACCGCCTGTTGAAGAAACATATGATCTTAATCCATTACCTATTGAAGAAACTCATGGTCTTGATAACCTGACATAGGTAGTAAAGGTAAATTCTCTCTATAGATATGATAAAGCTGAAATCCCATTTACTAAGTTTGCTAGCCCATGCTTAGATGAGTTTGATAAATTTATGGTTAAGCAAGAAGATTTTAATGCCTATTTTGGTAGACAATTGAAATACAATTCAAATATGCTTGAACACTTGGGTGATTATGTGGCTGATGTCAAAGGTGAACTTAAACTTATTAGTAAACATGCTTCTATGGTTACCACTCAAGTAGAACAAGTACTTAAAGCTCAAAATGATTTGCTCAATGAATTGAATAGTAAGAATAATGATAATGTTGTTAGAGTTATGACTAGAGGTGGGAAAATGACTCAGGAACCTTTGTATCCTGAAGGCCATCCTAAGAGAATTGAGCAAGATTCTCAGAGAAATAATGTAGATGGACCTAGTCCTTCTAAAAGGAAGAAAAAGAAAAATGATAGGACTTTTCATGCTTCTAGTGAACCTATTGCTGAAACACCTGAGAATCCAAATGATATTTCTATCTCTGATGCTGAAACACCATCTGGTAATGAACCTGAAACTAGTAATAATGTTAATGATAATGTTCATGATGATGCTCAACCTAGTAATGATAATGATATAGAAATTGAACATGTTGTTGATCTTGATAACCCACAATCAAAGAATCAACGTTATGATAAGAAAGACTTTGTTGCTAGGAAACATGGTAAAGAAAGAGAACCATGGGTTCAGAAACCCATGCCTTTTCCTTCCAAACCATCCAAGAAAAAGGATGGTGAGGATTTTGAGTGCTTTGCTGAAATGATTAGACCTATCTTTTTGCGTATGCGATTAACTGATATGCTTAAAATGAATCCTTGTGCTAAGTATATGAAAGATATTGTTACTAATAAAAGAAAGATACCCGAAGCTGAAATTTCCACCATGCTTGCTAATTATACTTTTAACGGTGGAATACCAAAGAAACTTGGAGATCCAGGAGTACCCACTATACCATGCTCTATTAAAAGAAACTATGTTAAAACTGCTTTATGTGATCTTGGAGTCGGTGTTAGTGTTATGCCTCTCTCTTTATATCGTAGACTTGATTTGAATAAGTTGACACCTACTGAAATATCTTTGCAAATGGCTGATAAATCAACTGCTGTACCTTTCGGTATTTGTGAGGATATGCCTGTTGTAGTTGCAAACGTTACTATTTTAACGGACTTTGTTATTCTTGATATTCCCGAGGACGATAGTATGTCTATTATTCTTGGAAGACCCTTTTTGAATACTGCAGGGGCTGTTATTGATTGCACTAAAGGCAATGTCACTTTTCATGTTAATGGTAATGTGCATATGGTACAGTTTCCGAGGAAACAACCTCAAGTTCATAGTATCAACTCTATTGGAAAAATTCCATCGATTATATTTGGAGGTTTTGAATTTCCTCTTCCTATTGTCAAGAAGAAATATGATATTCTTATTATTGGGGATGTGCATATCCCCGTTGAGGTAACATACTGTTATTCGAAATTTCTCCGGTTCTATGTTATTCGGAATGAGTTCGTTAACAAGACTTGATCAACCTTGTTAGTGGATTCCTTTTGATGATCATGAGATGGATGAAACTAGAAGGCACAACCTTCTGTACCTTCCTTTTACTTTTTGTTATTTATATTAAATAAAATAAAATAGTATTTTCTGTTTGTTATCTGATTATTCATGCAATAAAAAATACCCTGAAAATAAAAGTTCTCCAAATGCCCTAAAATTTAAATATGATTTTTTCTGGAATATTTGAGAATATTTGGCACTGAGAACACAGCAGGGGGGTCAACCACCTGCCCACGAGGGTGGAGGGCGCGCCCCTTACCTCGTGGGCCCACGGTGGCCCTCCTCCACTCATTCCTTCACCCACACACTCCTTCTTCCTCCCCCAAACACGAATAACCAGCTCAAGCACGAGTTCTAGCTCATCTTGCTGCCATTTTCGTTCTCCTTGCTCAAAGCACCTCTCACAAAACTGCTTGGGGAGATTGTTCCTTGGTATGTGACTCCTCCATTGGTCCAATTAGTTTTTGTTCTACTGCTTTATTCATTGCAAATTTGTGCTGCCTAGGTGACCATGTTCTTGAGTATGCATGTCAAATTTATATGGTCAAAAGTAGTTTTGATGCATGATATAGGCCCTAGGCACTTGTAGGAGTAGTTGCTATCAATATTATTGAGTTTGGTTTACTTTTATTTTGAAGTTACTAAAAATTTCAGAATTTTTCAAAAAATGATGAAGAGACTTTTGAGGGGCTCATTGAGCCGAAGCTCGAAGGAAAAGGCAACGAAGCCTAAGTATAATCTGCCTCGCACCATGGAGGTTCGGTCATGTGAATGGCCTTCCGATGATTTCTTGAGAGCAGTCGGGATTTATGAAGATTTTCATGAATTGGCTAAGAATGCAGGCCTCACCGCTTTCCTCCACGACCAACGCGATCAGTATCTCTTACTCACAAATATCTTTGTGCAAAACTTTCATTTCCATTCTGGGAGCTCACCACCTACAGTGGAGTTTCATTTATATGATGAGCATAAGGAGATGTCACTTTATGATTTTTGTCTGGTTTCTTTAGTCCCTTTTGAGGGCAAGACAGAGGAACCACATTGAGAGGATGTGGATGGGTTTATTGATACTATCACTGTAGGGGAAACAAGGAAGGTTTCCGATGCACGAATCACTAGCATACATTTTCCTGTTTTACGCTATTTTGCATTATTTGCTAGTCGTTGTTTAATTGGTCGCGGAAACTATGGAAACCTTAGTGTCCCTGATACTATTATTTTGCTGCACGGTTTATACAGTGATAACTCTGTTAGTATGGGCGGCATTATTGCTAAACGGTTAAGTCTGAACCGTACCAAGGGCCCCATCTTTGGAGGCATCTATGCTTCACGCCTAGCTGCACATTTTAACATACCTATTAGGCATTATGAGAAGGAAGAAAAGGTGCTTCCTCGTGTTTATTTAGATTATAAAAGTATGATGGCACATGATTTTATTGTTAAGAATAGGGAAGGAGAGCTTAAATACAAATTGTTCTTTGATAAACATCATCCTGAGACTATTACCCCGCCTGCTCCTTCTTTTTTTTGATTTATCTGCAGGCCAGTACCTTGTTCCGTTAGAGGCTATTCATGCCTACCGGAACCCTGCACCAGCCATGGAGCCAGAGCCGGAACCACAAGTTGATCCTTCACGACAGTCTAATTACCAGTGGGATCCGGAGATGATTGCCAACCAGTGGCAATCAGAGTCTTCTTCTTCATCGCAGTACGATCCCAACTATTATTATGAATATCCGCCCGGCTAGCCGTGGCCATAGACCAACTTAGGCCAAAAGCCTAAGCTTGGGGGAGTACATATTTCCCACCAACATTACATTTATGTTCACACACTCATTGCTAGATGTTGGTGCTCATACTTTTTCATTTGTATCATCCATGCTAGTTTACTTCCTTTTTATGCTTTCTTCTTGTGTGTTTAATAAACCTTAAGAAAAACCCCAAAAAATAGTTGTAGATTTTAATTAGTTTACTTTCCATGCTTGTAGTAGTAATTAAAAAGAAAACCCAAAAAGATTTCATGTTCTTCTTTTACTTGTTGGGAGCTCTCCCGTGCAAATAGTTTTATTTCTTTTCTTTTCTTTGCGGGTCGATAGGAGAAGACCATAATTAAATTGTTGAAGTGGCTCTTGTATGCATAATTGTTGATCTGACAAAAGAGCCCATATTGCCTTGTCTTCTCCTATTATTGAATGCTTGCAGATTCCAGCTTAGTCCAGTGCAGGTGCACTATTATTATTATCCACATTGTTCGGTCGTGCAAGTGAAAGGCAATTATGACGATATATGATGGACTGACTGAGATGAGAAAAGCTGGTATGAACTCGACCTCTTTTGTTTTTGTAAATATGATTAGTTCATCGTTCCTGATTCAGCCTATTATGAATAAACATGTTTGCAATGACAACTAGAGATCATAGTTTCTTGTGCCATGCTTGATTAGCTATGAGTTATAATGGTTTACCTTGCGTGCCAACATGCTATTAAAATGGTTGTGATGTGGTATGATAGGGTGGTATCCTCCTCTGAATGATTTAAGTGACTTGACTTGGCGCATGTTCACGCATGTAGTTGAAACAAAATAAACATAGCCTTCACGCTATTTATGTTCATGGTTGATTATATCCTACTCATGCTTGCATTCGGTGTTGATTAATTTTAATGCATGTTCATGACTGTTGTTGCTCTCTAGCTGGTCACTTCCCAGTCTTTTGCTAGCCTTCACCTGTACTAAGCGGGAATACTGCTTGTGCATCCAACTCCATAAACCCCAAAGTTATTCCGTATGAGTCCACCATACCTACCTATATACGGTATCTACATGCCGTTCCAAGTAAATTAGTATGTGCCAAACTCTAAACCTTCAAATAAATATCCTGTTTTGTATGCTCGAATAGCTCATGTATCAACTAGGGCTGTCCGTATCTTCCATGTTAGGCGGGTTATTCTCAAGAGGAGTGGACTCCGCTCCTCACTCACGAGAAAATGGCTGGTCACCGAGATGCCTAGTCCCATGCTTTATGCAAACTAAATCAAAATAATTGCAAACAAAACTCCCCCTGGGACTCTTGTTAGTTGGAGGCACTCGTTGTTTCGAGCAAGCCATGGATTGATGCTTGTTGGTGGAAGGGGGAGTATAAACTTTACCATTCTATTTGGGAACCGCCTATAATGTGTGTATCATGGAAGATATCGCCATCTCTTGGTTGTTATGTTGAAAATGAAAGTATACCACTCAAAATATTATTCATCTCTATTTAAAAACCGAGCTCTGGTACCTCTACAAATCCCTGCTTCCCTCTGTGAAGGTCCTATCTATTTACTTTCATGTTGAGTCATCATCCTCTTATTAAAAAGCACCAGTTGGAGAGCACCGCTGTCATTTGCATTCATTACTGTTAGTTTACATTGAGTATGACTTGACTGGATCTCTTTTACCATGAATTACAATGTCTAGTCAGTCCTTGGTCTTTAAAGGTGCTCTGCATTTATGTTTTGTGGTCTCAGAAAGGGCTAGCGAGATACCATCTTGTTATATCATATTATGATTGTTTTGAAAAAGTGATTTCATCCGAGATTTATTATTATTGCTCGCTAGTTGATTATGCTATTGATATGAGTAAACTTGAGACCTATGCATTATTGCGAATGTGGTTAGTTATAATCTTTGCTGAAAACTTGAATGCTGGCTTTACATATTTACAACAACAAGAGCAAACAGAGTTTGTAAAAGTTTTTCTTTATCACTTTCAGTTTATCAACTAAAAGTTTTTCTTTATCACTTTCAGTTTATCAACTGAATTGCTTGAGGACAAGCAAAGGTTTAAGCTTGGGGGAGTTGATACGTCTCCGTCGTATCTACTTTTCCAAACACTTTTGCCCTTGTTTTGGATTCTAACTTGCACGATTTGAATGGAACTAACCCGGACTGACGCTGTTTTTAGTAGAATTACCATGGTGTTATTTATGTACAGAAACGAACGTTCTTGGAATGACCTGAAACTTCACAGAGCAAATTTTTGTAAAATATAAAAAATACATGCAAAATATGAAGGATAGGGGGCCACCACCTGTCCACGAGGGTGGGGGGCGCGCCCCCTACCTCGTGGGCCCCCTGGAGCTCCTCCGACTCCAACTCCAACTCTATATATTGTGTTTCGAGGAGAAAAAAATCAGAGGGAAGAATTCATTGCGTTTTACGATACGAAGCCGCCGCCAAGCCCTAAAACCTGTCGGGAGGCTGATCTGGAGTCCGTTCGGGGCTCCGGAGAGGGGAATCCGTCACCCTCGTCATCATCAACCATCCTGTAATTCCATCGTAGGCTTGCTGGACGGTGAATGGGTTGGATGGGATCTATCATGTAATCGAGTTAGTTTTGTTAGGGTTTGATCCCTAGTATCCACTATGTTCTGAGATTGATGTTGCTATGACTTTGCTATGCTTAATGCTTGTCACTAGGGCCCGAGTGCCATGATTTCAGATCTGAACCTATTATGTTTTCATTAATATATGAGAGTTCTTGATCCTATCTTGCAAGTATATAGTCACATATTATGTGTTATGATCCGTTAACCCCGAACTGACAATAATTGGGATACTTACCGGTGATGACCGTAGTTTGAGGAGTTCATGTATTCACTATGTGTTAATGCTTTGTTCCGGTACTCTATTAAAAGGAGACCTTAATATCCCTTAGTTTCCGTAAGGACCCCGCTGCCACGGGAGGGTAGGACAAAAATTGTCATGCAAGTTCTTTTCCATAAGCACGTATGACTATATTCGGAATACATGCCTACATTATATTGATGAACTGGAGCTAGTTCAGTGTCACCCTAGGTTATGACTGTTACATGATGAACCGCATCCGGCATAATTCTCCATCACTGATCCATTGCCTACGAGCTTTCCATATATTATTCTTCGTTTATTTACTTTCCCGTTGCTGTTGCTATTATCACTACAAAATACCAAAAACATTACTTTTGCTACCGTTACCTTTTGTTACCGTTAGCACCATTATAATATTACTTTGCTACTAAATACTTTGCTGCAGATATTAAGTTTCCAGGTGTGGTTGAATTGACAACTCAGCTACTAACACTTGAGAATATTCTTTGGCTCCCCTTGTGTCGAATCAATAAATTTGGATTGAATACTTTACCCTAAAAAACTATTGCGATCCCCTATACTTGTGGACCCTAAAAAACTATTGCGATCCCCTATACTTGTGGGTTATCAGCGTGCCTTGCCGTTCTCTCCCAAGCATCGCTGGCGAAGGAGGGCCTCCCACCCCTTCTTCCTCGCTGCCGTAGTGTGGGCAGATCCGGCCTCCCGCCACCCACCTAGCGACATCCCGGCGACCCTCAGGTAAACTTCCTTCAAAACCGGCCTTGCTCTACTTCCCGAGCTCCTGACGTCGCTGCATTTGTATCTTTTACTATTTCCCAGCCCCCTCGTGTAGATAGGATCGATCGGCTATTCGAAAACCACCTAATTTTTTACTGTTAAGAGGTAAAACTAGTTCATGCACACGAATCTAGTGGTACTTGGTTCAAACAAGGAAGAAAGGGGGTGGGGGTGGGGGTGGGGGAATATTTGTTGCCTGAATCTAGGAATTGGTTGAAAGAGGAAATGGGGGCGAAAAGTAGTAGAGATTGGATATCCAACTGGTCTCTAGGTCTAATAGGGAAATAAAGGGAACGCAGTACAAATTCAATATAAACCCGATCTATTGGTTGAAAAAGGAAAGAAATTGGGGACTGAGGGACAAGTCAACAGAGTAAGTCCAGCACTAGATTTGCTAGCCTCACAAAGTATAAGGTGGCTATATACCGAAAAAAATGGGACCAACCCAGATATCCTCTTCTGATGTTCGTTGCCCCGAGCCGCTCTTATGTAATGCCACTAGTAAAATGTAGCAGTCGCACTGTTAAAAGTAAGGACACATTAAACCAACGTAGTTTTCAATGTAATGCCTCCAGTAATATGAATCAATGGCACTTTTTTTCATGTCATGCTAAATTTCCCATTAAGATAAGTTGCTTCTTTTTGTTAGAGATGCAACCATCCTGGTCCGCCTACTCTCCAGGGGCTTCACAACCAACCTTCATGTTGCTCAATTTTATTGCAACTAATGAAGAGAAGCTCCGTGGGTTTCATTTTCTGATGGAAATGGAACCGGGGATGGAGCCCTTTTCTTAAAAGAAGAAGAAGAAGCTAGTAGCTCATGGGACATTGCTTCATTTTAGGTGAACTGCACCAAAAGGTCCCATGAATTGAATCATCCATGTTGGTGACTGGTATCATCCCTTCTACGATGGCGTTGACTGCAGATATGGTTCCCATCACGAGGTATGTTCTTTTTTGGTCTGACCGTTTGCCAAAGATCCCGCATGTTGATCCTGCTCTTGTGCTACTATTTTGGCACTGCCATGATAAAGCAGTAATGTTATTATTTTGCACCTTAATCTAGTGGCACTATTAATTTGAGGCAATATTTTGGAACCGCTAGTGCCACTGTTTTTTTATATATCGAAAGAGGGGGTTCCCTCCGATTTCATTAGAGAAACCCAACCACAGAGAACCATTATCCGACAACATCTCAGTGTAAACGGGCAGTTATGCAACTGCTACTAGAACAGACTGAGTACTAGCAGGAAACAAGTTCGCCACATAAGCTAGGCAGATAGGGGGACGCAGCACCAGCTCGACCAAGTTTGGATTACAACCCAAATGCTACCATAGAAACATCAGCAGGAAGATAGGGACTGAAAGAGCTAGCTTCAGCATCCCAGTCTAAGCACCCCCAACCTTCATCCTTGCGACGCACGGTACACCTCATTTGCCACCTGCTCGACCCTAGTGTCACTGATAAAATGAAGTAATAATACTGTTAAAATAGAGCGAGTGTCCTCTCTATCATTTCATTTCCAATGTAGATAAAGAAAGTGCTTCTCTTTGTTAATGTATGTTTCATCAACTAGTTACATTGTTAATGTTTAAGCGTTTCTACAAACTGGGGTGCTTAATTTTAGTTGATCTACACAAAAATAAAGATTTGAATGTCTCAAGGCCCCTCCTTGTACTACCGCTATACACTGATGTGCATCACTGGCAGAAGTGTATCGGGGAGACTTGGGTCGATTTCCAGTATGATGTAATATTTTCTTATGTTTATTAGTGTATGTTTCATCAACTAGTGCCACTATAATGTAATCACGCCTTTTCATTATCTGTGCAAACAGGGTTATTCAGCTGCATTTTGGTGGAACTGCACAAATGTACGGATGGAACCGGCATATATGCAGAGTGCGAGGTGCCAAGTAAAAATTACCAACACCAACCCTGCTCCATCTAAGCATTGGCATCCACCACCATCAGTGGGATGTGTGGCGCTCATTGTGGACGGATCTTTCTCGACAGCAAATCCTCTAACCAAATACTAGTAGCTTAGACTTAAAAAAATACTAGTAGCTTATATTGGCAGTTTTCTAGGGGTGTGCTCTTTTCTGAAAGAAGCACCAATCTATTTTTCTTTATTTGTATATAGTGTCACAACTTTGACCCAAAGGTCCAGAGCTATTTAGGGTGATTGGTGTAGTACTCGAGACTGGTTGTAAGCATGATTTTTATTAGTTGTCACATTGATTGTAAGCATGAATAGATGGAAGATTAGGTTAGTGCGAAGCTTACCTTAAACCCTACCGACGCCGTTGAAACGAGGCGAGCATCGAGGGAACCGTGGAGAACGGTGGGGAAGCGACGTCGCGCCATCCGGCCTCCTCTTGCGGTGGGAGAACGAATACTCCTGTGGCTCCGGCTGGCTCTGCACCCTCACGAATGGCACACCGTACTCGATCGATTCGTTATCCTCTGGGTGCTCGACCTTCGACCTGTACGCCCACCACCTCTGCCTGACTTTCGATCGATCGTCAAAATCTCCCACTCATTGTCAAACCAAGTAAGGGTCTCCTTCAACCTGGCTAACTTTGCCTGGTCGCCGCCGGCGATCTGCCTGATTCGCTGCTGCATCCCCTCCGTAGATGTCCTTCTGAGTGGTCCGGTGCTAGCTTTGGAAGATGGGAGGAGAGATGGTAGTCTTGCAATAGAGAAGAGGGAGAGGCAAGACGGTGGTTTTGGAATGGAGATGATGGAGAGGAGAGGGGGTGGTTTTGAAATGGAGAAGAGGGAGAGGCGAGACGGTGGTTTTGGAATGGAGATTATTGAGAGGAGAGGTTCCCCTGCCTTTCGGTCGTTGACAGGTGATTCTCAGAGAAGAAACTGCAAGTTTCAGTTTTAGATAAGAAACTCCAAGTTCAGTTTCAGATAAGAAACTGCAACTTTTAGAGGCAGAGCATTTATATTAACACAGCCTTTTCAAACAGTGTTAACATCATGCTGGAAGTTTTATTCATGGTTGAAACTGGAACTACCAGCCAGTTAACATCATACTGATCAACATTCATGCATAGCACATCTTCATATGATGCAGAGTCAAAAAGATATGCTATTTTCAAGATGCCCACACAATGTCGAGTGTGCGAAAAACAGAGAAAACGAGGGACGAACTTTTGGCAAGTGTTGGAAGTGGTGTGCGTAGATGACAATTGGGATCCACATGTCAATAAAGCCAGAGGCAAAAAATTTGGAGATATTTTCTCTGCACAAGTGGAATTGAACCCGGGCGGAACAGCTGTCGGGTAGTGTCACTCGGCCTCTTGGCTAGTTCAGTTGTTTCGTTACTAATAAGGCACTTCCTCAGGTGGTCGAATCTTCTCCCGCGCCTTTGTGCGCTCGCCGCGATGCCGCTGTCTGCCATTGTGAACATGCTGAACAAACGAGAGGAATCTAGATAGGACTGTGCGTGGAGAGGCAGATAGTTGGGACCCACCAGGTCTATGGCCGTACGCAAGCAAGTGCCTCATCGAAAAATACTTCCTCCTAATGCTATACTGACGTTGGGGCCCACGGGTTTGTCAACATAGTTACATTTTTAGGTGCTTCAACGTAGTTACTATAGGAGATAAATTCACAATGAAGCCGGGGAGCTGGCATGTATCATTTATTATCACTGGGGCAGCAAATATCAGCTGGGTTTTGGGCTGCACTGTCTAGGCTTTCTTTTTTAACATGCGCATCCCACGACCTCAGATGGGAGGTACATAGGCCTATTTGTATTTTATTGAGGGCCGTCATGTATCGACCAGCCTTCTGAGGTTTTATTTTTCCTGAAACATCGGCAACCCAATTTATGTATTTTTTTGAAGAAAACGCAGAGGTCTGTTCTATTTTTCTATATAAGAATAGGAACGCCTGGTCCAACTTATGTTTCCCTTCTAACTATATTTTATATATTTAAATTATTTTATATGTTATTATATATTATTGTTATTGTCATCATATATTTAACAGATACTTACATATGTAAGAAAACAATATCCCACATCTTATTAACTTATAAAAGTAATTTCTTAACAATAAAATCCTGGATTTTTTTGGCAACGAAAATCCTGGTGATTGTGTACAAAAGCTTGGTAAGATTTAAGGACCAATGTAATAATAAATCACTTATTATTGATGTATATATAAATAACAAAATGCTCAGCCCCTGTTTATTTTTTGATAACATTGCTGCGCCCACCCCAACATTATAATTATAATAAGCCCAGCAAAATCATGTATTTCGAGAAAGGGCAAATGGCCTGTAATTTTTTAGGAAAAACATAAATCGGCCACATGGATGCTACATTATTTGTTCACCCAGCCCAACTAATGGACTATAATTCAAAAAAAGAGATCAAATGGACTATAAATTCTACCCCGCAAAAAGACTGTAAATTCTGAAAAAATGGGTTGAATACTGCTACCTCTTGAACACTGCGTTGGATTTCCCCGAAGAGGAAGGGATGATGCAGCAAAGTAGCGTAAGTATTTCCCTCAGTTTTTGAGAACCAAGGTATCAATCGAGTAGGAGGCTACGCTCGAGTCCCTCATACCTACACAAAAACAATAGCTAAATTTACTGGGACAAAAGTCCCCAAGATCAACCTTGGGAGGTATAGGTTCCTCCTTTGGTCCTTCATAATGCACAACCAATTCATCATTATAAGCATTCTTTTGACAGAACTTTGTGAGCCTATATTCAATAGAATATCCTAGTTCATTATTTCGAATAGCCAAATCATCATTAAGTTCAAAAATTCTATCAACTAAAACATTGGTAGGAACCCTTTTTCTAAGATTTTCATTGAAAGCAACATAGTCTAAAGATTGAAAACGCATTATTTCTTCTTGATCAAAGAGGATAGCCTCTATGGGAGGACAGCAAGCGTCCACCCTATAATGCGCAAAGATTTCTTTGGCTTCTTTTATTATGAATCTAAACTCATGAGCCAAAAAGATAGTAACGGCACGCTTAACAGAAGAATGCTCAATATTAGAAAACTCTAGGAAAATCCTTTGTATAAAGGATGCAAGTGCATGAATTGCCTCTCAAGTTCAACTACAAGCATGGCTATAGCGTCCGCAAGACTACTAGTTCTATGAAGGATAGAACTACCCATAGAAGGTAAAGCACCGGCACAAGTAAAGAAATCTTTAATAACTCCTTTTCCAATAATATTACCACTACCGACACGGAATTTTTTTTGTATGAAAGATGGTAGGTTCTTTAGCAGGAGCATCAGAATTTTTCATGATATTATTATTGTCCATATCGACAATAATTTCCCCAATTTCAGACATAGAGGCAGAAGGTATATGACTTGACATAACGACAAGCAAACAAACTAACGCACAAGCAAAAAGCAAACGGGAAAACGAGACAGATAGAGAGGGAGGATAAAGAGAGAGAGGGCGAATAAAACGGCAAGGGTGAAGTGGGGGAGAGGAAAATGAGAGGCAAATGGCAAATAATGTAATGCGGGAGATAGGGATTGTGATGGGTACTTGGTATGTTGAGTTTTGCGCAGACTCCCCGGCAACAGCGCCAGAAATTCTTCTTGCTACCTCTTGAACACTGCGTTGGATTTCCCCGAAGAGGAAGGGATGATGCAGTAAAGTAGCGTAAGTATTTCCCTCAGTTTTTGAGAACCAAGGTATCAATCCAGTAGGAGGCTACACTCGAGTCCCTCGTACCTACACAAAAACAATAGCTCAACGCAACCAACGCGCTTAGGGGTTGTCAATCCCTTCACAGTCACTTATGAAAGTGAGATCTGATAGAGATAATAAATAATATTTTTTTTGGTATTTTTGGTATAGAGATGCAAAGTAAATAAAGGAAAAGCGAAGTAAAAGCAAAGCAATAGTAAAGTACGGAGATTGATATGATGAGAAAGAGACCCGGGGGCCATAGGTTTCACTAGTGGCTTCTCTTAAGAGCATAAGTATTCTATGGTGGGTGAACAAATTACTGTTGAGAAATTGACAGAATTGAGCATAGTTATGAGAATATCTAGGTATGATCATGTATATAGGCATCACGTCCGAGACAAGTAGACCGAAACGATTCTACATCTACTACTATTACTCCACTCATCGACCGCTATCCAGCATGCATCTAGAGTATTAAGTTAAAAACAGAGTAACGCCTTAAGCAAGATGACATGATGTAGAGGGATAGTTTCATGCAATATGATAAAAAACCCCATCTTGTTATCCTCGATGGCAACAATACAATACGTGCCTTGCTTCCCCTTCTGTCACTGGGAAAGGACACCATAAGATTGAACCCAAAGCTAAGCACTTCTCCCATGGCAAGAACAACCAATCTAGTAGGCCAAACCAAACTGATAATTCGTAGAGACTTGCAAAGATAACCAATCATACATAAAAGAATTCAGAGAAGATTCAAACATTATTCATAGATAGACTTGATCATAAACCCACAATTCATCAGTCTCAACAAACACACCACAAAAAGAAGATTACATCGAATAGATCTCCACGAGAGAGGGGGAGAACATTGTATTGAGATCAAAAAAGAGAGAAGAAGCCATCTAGCTACTAGCTATGGACATGTAGGTCCAAAGTAAACTACTCACACTTCATCGGAGGGGCTTGGATGATGATGTAGAAGCCCTCCGTGATCGATGCCTCCTCCGGCGGAGCTCTGGAACAGGCCTTAAGATGGGATCTCGTGGATACAGAAATTTGCGGCGGTGGAATTAGGTTTTTGGCTCCGTCCCCGATCGTTTGGGGGGATGTGGATATATATAGGAGGAAGAAGTACGTCAGTGGAGCTTCGAGGGGCCCATGAGGCAGGGGGCGTGCCCTATGGGGGGGGCGCCCCTACCCTCGTGAGCACCTCATGACTTTCTTGACGGAGGGTCCAAGTCTCCTGGATCTTATCTGATGAGAAAATCACGTTTCCGAAGGTTTCATTCCGTTTGGACTCCTTTTGATATTCCTTTTCTTCGAAACCCTAAAACAGGCAAAAAACAACAATTCTGGGCTGGGCCTCTGGTTAATAAGTTAGTCCCAAAAATAATATAAAAGTGGAAAATAAAGCCCAATAATGTCTAAAACAGTAGATAATATAGCATGGAGCAATCAAAAATTATAGATACGTTGGAGACGTATCAAATACGTGCCACATTTTTGGAGGCTGAAATGTGGGCCAATAGGTCGAAGCCAATGCAAGTCGTTGTCAACTTAGTCAACAAATGATTCTGAGATCGTTAGCCATTGGATTTACATCCAATGACCGGCATCCATCTTCAATCTCTCGTCTTCTTCCTCCAGCACCGCTGGGACCACATGCTCCACCCCTCCACACCTCCTGTTCTTCTCCACCGATGCCGAACCACACCGCACCAGAACTAGTTAACCCTCATACACCTCCCAGTCTACGACTCTACTCCCGCGTCTTCGCATCTCCGGCTCGTTGTTGTCTGGGGCCTCGCCATCGTCCACCACCTTGGATGCGCTCGGCGCGGAGTGGTCAACATGGTCAGCGAACGACACCATCGGAAGTAGACTATGCGTGGAGAGGCTGACAGCTGGGTCCACGGCCGCACGCAAGGAAATGCCTCCTTATTACGCGCAAAATAATGATTCCTCCACATGACAGCTGGGACCCACCGGAAGGGCCTCTATATTTCATGAAAAACGTTCCCACCACTGACAGGTCGGACCCACCAGCTATATCTTTGCACGCAAGGAAGTGCCTCCTTATTACGCACAAAAGAAATGAATACCCCTGCTAGCTGGGACCCACAATAGTGGGAGGCTGACTTGTGGGCCAACTAAGTTGACGGGGACGGAGGGCTTTGTCAACTTAGTCAATATGAACGATTCTAGCTCTAGTGACCGTATGATGTCCATCCAACGGCCATAGTGCTTCTTCAACCTCTGGTCTTCTTGCTCTAGCCGCCCAAAGCAGCGTCGGTCGTGCCTCGTGCTCCTGCCTCCCTTGGCCGGCTGCGATGCCGTGGAGGCCTCACCGCCCCCTACTACTCCCACCGCTGGCTAGGCCATCCCTCTACTCATCCACACCCCCTGTTATTTTGCGGAGACGGCAGCCTCACACCGCAGCGAACCACCGAACCCTCACACCCCTCTATGCGTGGGCGTCCACTACCGCGTCTTCCACGGCTCCGCGTTGTCCCCTTCCTAGGATTCGCCGTTGTCCACCGCCCTGGTGCTCTCAGCGCGGCATGGTCAACGTGGTCAAGGAACGACTTCCATCGGAAGAGTACTGTATGTGGAGAGGCTGACAGCTGGGTCCACGACAGCCACAAGGAAGTGCCTCCTTATTACGCAAAAAATAATTATTCCTCCACCTGACAGCATGGACCCACCGGATGAGCCACCGTATTTGGCGAAAAAAACATTTCCCCCCTGACTGCTGGGACCCACCGGACGGGCCACCATATTTCACGAAAAAACGTTCCCCCCGCTGTCAGCTCGGACCCATCGGAAGTGCCTCCTTATTACACAAAAAAATGAATACTCCCCCTGCTAGTTGGGACCCACCTTGGTGGGTGGCTGACTTGTGGGCCTACTAAGTTGACGGGGACAGAGTGCTTTGTCAAATTAGTCAATATGAACGATTCTAGCTCCAGTGACCGTACGATGTCCATCCAATGGCCGTAGTGCTTCTTCAACCTCTGGTCTTCTTGCTCCAGCCAACCAAAGAAGCGCCGGTCGTGCCGCATGCTCCTGCCTCCCGTGGCCGGCTGTGCTGCCGTGGAGGCCTCACCGCCCCCTACTATTCCCACTGCTAGCCAGGCCCTGCGGCAACGACAGCCTCACACCGCAACCGAACCAGTAAACCCTCGTACTCCTCTCCGTGTGGGCTTCCACTGCCGCGTCTTCCCCGGCTCCGCGTCGTCCCCTTCCTAGGCCTCGCCGTCGTCCACCGCCCTGGTGCTCTCGGCGCGGCGTGGTCAACGTGGTCAAGGAACGGTGTCCATCGGACCTGGACTGTACGTGGAGAGGCTGACAACTGGGTCCACGGCCGCAGCAAGGAAGTGCCTCCTTATTACGCGCAAAATAATTATTCCTCCACCCGACAGCGGGGACCCATTGAACGGGCCACCGTATTTTGTGAAAAAACGTTTCCCCCTAACTGCTGGGACCCACCAGCTACATCTTCGCACGCAAGGAAGTGCGTCCGGGCAAAAAAATGATTCACCCCCCTGACTCCTGGGACCCACCAGCTACATCTTCGCACGCAAGGAAGTGCCTGACAGTCGGGACCCACCTGATCGAAGCGTACGTAGCATTCTCATTCTGGTCGCGAACGTGTACGTACATACTGGTCGATGTAGAGGTGCGCACGTGTCGTAGCAGAGTTGCGCACGTAGCATGTACACGTATGTACAGTGGCTAGGGTGCAACAAAGTAAATACGGCCATGTACGTACATACGAGTGGGGTCTCGAACGCCTACTCGCGCGTACGTACGGCCAGAGCTCATGTACATGGTTGGGTCGGAATGGAGAAACAACGTCGTTGTCATGTTCATGGGGAGCCAACCAACTGGGTCGGAATGGAATGCGTCATGATGTTCATCAGGAGGGCTTGGACGGAACAGCTGATGGAAACGAGGCCTAGCGTACTGCAGGATAGAGGAAACGGCCTTGTGTTTGACCGGCCACGGTCGAAATGGGATCCTATTCATCGGGAGGGGTCTGGCGTACTGCAAAACGGAGGAAACAGACCTCCTACGGTCGAAACGGGGGTCCTGTTGATCGGGAGGGGTGTGGCGTACCGCAAAACGGAGGAAACAGACTTGTGCTGGAGCGCTACAGTCGAAACGGGGGTCCTGTTCATCGGGAGGGGTGTGGCGTACCGCAAAATGGGACTCCACGGGATACTGTTCGTGTCCACCGTCGACCCCCTCCAGCCTCCACGGGCTACTGTTCATCCACCGTCGACCTCCTCCAGCCTCCACCTGCGACTGTTCATCCACGGCCTCCTGTTCATCCAGCCTCTACCGCGCGCTACTCCACCGGCTACTGTTCAACCAGCCCTCTCCACAGGCTCCTGTTCTACCATCCCTCCACGGGCTACTGTTCATCCAGCCCTCCACCATCTACTGTTCATCCTGCCCTCCACGGGGTCCTGTTCAAACAGCCCCAACCGGCTCGATCAATCGGGGTCCTGTTCATCCAGAGGCAACACCACGGGGTCCTGTTCATCCATCCCCACCGGGAACTATTCATCCAACCCCCCAGCAACGCTCACTGTTAATCCAGAGGCAGCATCGACCGGCTTCAGTTAGCAGCAGTAGCGAAAGAATTGCTCGATCGGGTTCAGTTAAGAGCCATTGATCGATCGCTCGGGTTCAGTAACTCGTAGCGTGCAGTGCGATCGCTCGGGTTCAGTTGGAGCCCAACGACTCACTCAGGTTTAGTTAGAGCCCAACGCCTCACAGCCACGCGCATGAGTGTACGAGAGAAACGCGCATCGCTCGGCCCCGACCACCCACCGTAACCAGGAACACCCTGATATTTTCCTCGCCCTCGCTTCTACCACGGTTTTTTCCATCATGGACGGCCCAAAGAATGTCATGCAGCTACGTCTCTGGCCCGCCCAGTACGAAAAGCCTATTTTCTATCATGATTTTTTTGTCATAGAAGTAGGACCCCACCACATCTATGATGATACCGTGTTTTGTCACAATTATTGTCATAGAAGTGTCATAAGTATGAATTTTTTCGTTCGGCCCAAAATGTCACAGATGTGTCTTTTTTGTAGTGGATCTTGTTGGCCTCATCCTCGGCGTCCCTGGCGACCTCCTCGATGATGGTGTTGATATCCTCCTGGGCCGCCGAGGAAGGACCTGGGGACCAAGGAAGGGAATGAGACGGAGCCAAGACAAAGATTGAAAAAGAAGAAGAAGGAACAGGGATGGGAAGCAAACCACTTACCCGCACCGGGATGGGAAGAAGTGGCGCCTTCCCCGCGGACGTTCGTTGATGAGACAAAACCACCGGCACCCAAGCCCGCTTCCTCCTCCTCCATATGTATGGGCTCGGTGGCCGATGCCCTTGCCGGGGACGCCCCTCTGGGCGGCGTAGTCGAGGGGGGCGGCGTGTTGGGGGTGGCCCTCGATGGCTCCTCCTGATGCCATTCTCCTCCTGCAAACCCTACAAGGTCAGCATCAAAGATTCACACCCCGAGGCTCATCAGTGAAGGAGTGAGTGGCGGACTCACGCTGGGGGCTGAAGCGAGGGCTGCGTCGGGGGCTGCTGTCTGGGCTGTCCAGCAACAACGGCGTATGTGGAGTACCCGCCGGGGGCTTGTTGCCCGCTGAGGCCTTGGCCCTCTTCGCCACCCTCTGCGCCAACGTCTCCGTGTCCCTATGAAGATGACACCAAATCAAAGGAAAATAACACAGGCGTAAGGTCAGGAAATGATGGGGGCAGAATACTTACTCGTCCTCCTCCTCCTCCTCCGCTAGCTTCCTCTTCCTTGCCGAGCTGAAGGACCCGAGGTCGAACACGGCCTCCAAGGTGCCGTCCGAAGGAGGAGTAGAAGGGGACAGGGTCCGATGCCACTTGGACAAGGAAGAAGCAGTTGTTGTCCTCTTCACCGCATTCTTCGCTGCCGCGGCCTTCATTGCCCTCGTCTCGCGCACGGGCTGTCCCTGGGCCGGCTGCCGCTGCGTGATCCTGTCGGGCCGAACCGGCTCGCCAGAGGAAGCCCGCCGTAGGACACGCCGCCTCCCCGTGACCGGGGGATCATTCACCTCGACCTCCTTTTCGGATGACTCATCACCCACGTCTTCCACAAGGGGAGCCTCATCATCGGCGCCGCTGGCCTTCCTGGCAGACTCCGCCCACTGGGCGAGCTCCCTCTCCTCCACGGTCGTGTCGGCCTCATCCTCCTCGCCGCCAGCGCTGTCGGCCTCCCTAGCGAGCGCTGCCTCTGCCGCCCTGGCGGCGATGTAGTCCAGCTCCGCCTTGGTGGTGTCCTGGATGAGCAGCGGCTCGTCGCAGACATAAGCCTCCGACAAGGTGTCAAAGAACTCCTGCACCCTCTCCATTGGCGGCTCGGTGATACGTCTCCAACGTATCTATAATTTTTGATTGTTCCATGCTATTATATTATCTGTTTTGGATGTTAATGGGCTTATTTATCCACTTCTATATTATTTTTGGGACTAACCTACTAACCCAAGGCCCAGTGCAAATTGCTGTTTTTTTGCCTATTTCAGTGTTTTGCAGAAAAGGAATATCAAACGGAATCCAAACAGAATGAAATCTTTGGGAGAGTCATTTTTGGAACAAACGTGATCCAGGGAACTTGGAGTGGACGTCAAGAAAGAAACGAGGGGGCCACGAGGCAGGGAGGCGTGCCTGCCCCCTGGGCACGCCCCCACCCTCGTGGGCCCCTTGTAGCTCCACCGACCCACTTCTTCCTCTTATATATGTCCATATACCCCGAAAACATCCATGAGCACCACGAAACCCTATTTCCACCGCCGCAACCTTCTGTACCCAATAGATCCCATCTTGGGGCCTTTTCCGGAGCTTTGCCGGAGTGGGAATCGATCACAGAGGGCTTCTACATCAACACCATAGCCTCACCGATGATGTGTGAGTAGTTTACCACAGACCTTCGGGTCCATAGTTATTAGCTAGATGACTTCTTCTCTCTCTTTGGATCTCAATACAATGTTCTCCTCAATCTTCTTGGAGATCTATTTGATGTAACTCTTTTTGCGGTGTGTTTGTCGAGATCCGATGAATTGTGGGTTTATGATCAAGTTTGTCTATGAATAATATTTGATTCTTCTCTGAAATCTTTTATGTATGATTGGTTATCTTTGCAAGTCTCTTTGAATTATTAGTTTTGTTTGGCCTACTAGATTGATCTTTCTTGCAATGGGAGAAGTGCTTAGCTTTGGGTTCAATCTTGCAGTGTCCTTTCCCAGTGACAGCAGGGGCATCAAGGCACGTATTGTATTGTTGCCATCGAGGACAAAAAGATGGGGTTTATATCATATTGCTTGAGTTTATCCCTCTACATCATGTCATCTTGCCTAATGCGTTACTCTGTTCTTATGAACTTCATACTCTAGATGCATGCTGGATAGCGGTCGATGTGTGGAGTAATAGTAGTAGATGTAGAATCGTTTCGGTCTACTTGTCACGGACGTGATGCCTATATACATGATCATGCCTAGATATTCTCATAATTATGCACTTTTCTATCAATTGCTCGACAGTAATTTGTTCACCCACCATAATACTTATGCTATCTTGAGAGAAGCCACTAGTGAAACCTATGGCCCCCGGGTCTATCTTTTATCATATAAGTTTCCAATCTATTTTATTTTGCAATCTTTACTTTCAATCTATATCATAAAAATACCAAAAATATTTATCTTTATTATCTCTATCAGATCTCACTCTCGTAAGTGACCATGAAGGGCTTGACTACCCCTTTATCGCGTTGGTTTCGAGGTTCTTATTTGTTTGTGTAGGTACGAGGGACTTGCGTGTAGTCTCCTACTAGATTGAAACCTTGGTTCTCAAAAACCAAGGGAAATACTTACACTACTTTGCTGCATCACCCTTTCCTCTTCAAGGGAAAACCAATGCAGTGCTTAGGAGGTAGCAAGAAGGATTTCTGGCACCGTTGCCGAGGAGGTTGCACCAAGTCAAGTCAAGTTTGATCTCCCGTCAATAAGCCATTTCTGGCGCCGTTGTCGGGGAGATCTACTCACAATTCAAGACATACCAAGTACCCATCACAAACTCTTATCCCTCGCATTACATTATTTGCCATTTGCCTCTCGTTTTCCTCTCCCCCACTTCACCCTTCCCATTTTATTCGCCCTCTTTTCCGGTCGCCTCTTTTTTACTTGCTTCTTGTGTCGCCGTGTGTCATCATGGCTAATCCTTCTATCATTGTTAGTACTCCCGATCATGAAGTTCTTAATTTTAAACAAAGAGAGGGAGAAAATCAAAAAGATGCTTGGCATAGAATTTGCAATGCTCAAAATAGATCTACTAGGAAGCAATCCACTCCTGTTCTTCTTCGCAATTTTTATGTAGGCATCACTCCTTGGAATAGATATATTCTTGATACCATTATTAGAGGAAATTTCTTGGTTAGCCATACTTTTGATTCTTATAATGCTATGATAGATTTGTTTGGCCCACCTCCTCTTTTGGTTAATGGAACTATTTTAACTTTGGAACATGTGATGCAAAGGCTTGAAATTATTGAAAAAAAGTTGCCTCTGTGGAGTTGATTGAAAATTTGGATAAAAAGATCCATAACCAAATCACCCAATATGTATCTAAGGTAGGGGTTACTCTGAATTTTTTTAAAGAAAAAAACCTATAGTTAATGATAGAGTAGATCAAGATTCCATGAGAATTGGTAAACTTGAGGATATTATTACTAATCTATGGTATGCCTTTTCATCCATTAAAAATACCCCAAATCCTCCCACTACCAAGATTGCCAAATTAATGTATGTTCCTAAAAATAAGGGTGAATCTTCTAGTAAGGAAAATGCGGATCTCAAATCAGTAAGTGTTCACCCCAACTTCTTCCATATCATTAAGGAACCTTTTTCTACAAATGAATTTCTTGATTTATTGCCTAGGAGTTTGATCATTAATAAAAAGAAGGAAACTCCCAAGGGTTATAAGTGTTCTATTGAAGAATTGCCTACCAAAGATTATAATACCTATATCTATATTTGCTTTTATGCCTAGCTAGGGGCGTTAAACGATAGCGCTTGTTGGGAGGCAACCCAATTTTATTTTTGTTTCTTGCTTTTTGATTCTGTTTAGTAATAAATAATTCATCTAGCCTCTGTTTAGATGTGGTTTTATGCTTTTAATTAGTGTTTGTTCCAAGTAGAACCTTTGGGAAGACTTGGAGGAAGTTTTAGCGATCTTGCTGTAAAAAACAGAAACTTTAGCACTCAGGAGATTTGCTGCCATTTTTTACTGGAGAGTGCGATTAGGTTGATTATTTTTGAAGATGATCAATAGACAAATTCCTCACGTCAAAAAATTTATTTTAGAATTTTTGGGGTTACATAAGTATTTTAATCCTACATATTACTACAGACTGTTCTGTTTTTGACAGATTCTGTTTTTCGTGTGTTGTTTGCTTATTTTGATGCATCTATGGCTAGTATCGGAGGGTATAAACCATAGAGAAGTTGGAATACAGTAGGTTTAACACCAATATAAATAAATAATGAGTTAATTACAGTACCTTAAGTGGTGGTTTATTTTCTTATACTAACGGAGCTCATGAGATTTTCTATTGAGTTTTGTGTTGTGAAGTTTTCAAGTTTTGGGTAAAGATTTGATGGATTATGGAATAAGAAGTGGCAAGAGCCTAAGCTTGGGGATTACCAAGGCACCCCAAGGTAAAATTCAAGGACAACCAAAATCCTAAGCGTGGGGATGCCCCGGAAGGCATCCCCACTTTCGCCTTCTTCCATCGGTAACTTTACTTGAGGCTATATTTTTATTCACCACATGATATGTGTTTTTCTTGGAGCGTATTGTATGATTTGAGTCTTTGCTTTTTAGTTTTAACAATCATACTTGCTGTACACACCTTTTGGGAGAGACACACATGAATTGGAATTTATTAGAATACTCTATGTGCTTCACTTATATCTTTTGAGCTAGATAATTTTGCTCTAGTGCTTCACTTATATCTTTTAGAGCACGGTGGTGGTTTTATTTTAGAAATTGTTGATCTCTCATGCTTCACTTATATTATTTTGATAGTCCTTTAGAACATCATGGTAATTTTCTTTGGTTATGAAATTAGTCCTAATATGATAGGCATCCAAGATGGGTATGATAAAACTATCATAAAAGTGCATTGAATACTATGAGAAGTTTGATACTTGATGATTGTTTTGAGATATGAAGATGGTGATAGTAGAGTCATGCTAGTTGAGTAGTTGTGAATTTGAGAAATACTTGTTCTAAAGTTTGTGATTCCCATAGCATGCACATATGGTGAACCGTTATGTGATGAAGCCGGAGCATGATTTATTTATTGATTGTCTTCCTTATGAGTGGCGGTCGGGGACGAGCGATGGTATTTTTCTACCAATCTATCCCACTTGGAGCATGCACGTAGTACTTTGTTTTGATAACTAATAATTTTTTGCAATAAGTATGTGAGTTCTTTATGACTAATGTTGAGTCCATGGATTATACGCACTCTCACCCTTCCACCATTGCTAGCCTCTCTAGTACCGCACAACTTTCACCAGTACCATAAACCCACCATATACCTTCCTCAAAACAGCCACCATAACTACCTATTATGGCATTTCCATAGCCATTTCGAGATATATTGCCATGCAACTTTCCACTATTTTGTTTATTATGACACGCTTCATCATTGTCATATTGCTTTGCATGATCATGTAATTGACATCATATTTGTGGCTAAGCCACCATTCATAAGTCTTTCATACATGTTGCTCATGAGTCATTGCACATCCCGGTACACCGCCGGAGGCATTCACATAGAGTCATATTTTGTTCTAAGAATTGAGTTGTAATTTTTGAGTTGTAAGTAAATAAAAGTGCGATGATCATCATTATTAGAGCATTGTACCAAGTGAGGAAAGGATGATGGAGACTATGATTCCCCCACAAGTCGGGACGAGACTCCAGACGAAAAATAAATAAAAAAAGAGGCCATAAAAGAAGAAGAGAAAAGTCCCAAATAAAAAAAATGAGAGAAAAAGAGAGAAGGGACAATATTACTATCCTTTTACCACACTTGTGCTTCAAAGTAGCACCATGATTTTCATGATAGAGAGTCTCCTATGTTGTCACTTTCATATACTAGTGGGAATTTGATATTATAGAACTTGGCTTGTATATTCCAATGATGGGCTTCCTCAAAATGCCATAGGACTTCGTGAGCAAGCGAGTTGGAGGCACACCCACTTAGTTTCTGTATGAGCTTTCATACACTTATAGCTCTAGTGCATCCGTTGCATGGCAATCCCTACTCACTCACATTGATATCTATTGATGGGCATCTCCATAACCTGTTGATATGCCTAGTTGATGTGAGACTATCTTCTCCTTTTTGTCTTCTCCACAACGACCATTCTATTCCACCTATAGTGCTCTGTCCATGGCTCACACTCATGTATTGCGTGAAGATTGAAAAAGTTTGAGAACATCAAAAGTATGAAACAATTGCTTGGCTTGTCATCGGGGTTGTGCATGATTTAAATATTTTGTGTGGTGAAGATAGAGCATAGCCAGACTATATGATTTTGTAAGGATAACTTTCTTTGGCCATGTTATTTTGAGAAGACATGATTGCTTAGTTAGTATGCTTGAAGTATTATTATTTTTATGTCAATAATAAACTTTTGTATTGAATCTTTTGGATGAGAACATTCATGCCACAATAAAGAAAATTACATTGAGAATTATGCTAGGTAGCATTCCACATCAAAAATTCTATTTTTATCATTTACCTACTCGAGGATGAGCAGGAATTAAGCTTGGGGATGCTTGATACGTCCCAACGTATCTATAATTTTTGATTGTTCCATGCTATTATATTATCTGTTTTGGATGTTAATGGGCTTATTTATACACTTTTATATTATTTTTGGGACTAACCTACTAACCCAAGGCCCAGTGCAAATTGTTGTTTTTTTGCCTATTTTAGTGTTTCACAGAAAAGGAATATCAAACGGAATCCAAATGGAATGAAACCTTCGGGAGAGTTATTTTTGGAACAAACATGATCCAGGGGACTTGGAGTGGACATCAAGAAAGAAACAAGGGGGACACAAGGCAGGGAGGCATGCCTGCCCCCCTGGGCGCGCCCCCACCCTTTGGGCCCCTCGTAGCTCCACCGACCTACTTATTCCTCCTATATATGTCCATATACCCCAAAAACATCCAGGAGCACCACGAAACCCTATTTCCACCGCCGCAACCTTCTGTACCCAAGAGATCCCATCTTGTGGCCTTTTCTGGAGCTTCGCCGGAGGGGGAATCGATCACGGAGGGCTTCTACATCAACACCATAGCCTCTCCGATGATGTGTGAGTAGTTTACCACAGACCTTCGAGTCCATAGTTATTAGCTAGATGGCTTCTTATCTCTCTTTGGATCTCAATACAATGTTCTCCTCGATCTTCTTGGAGATCTATTTGATCTAACTCTTTTTGCGGTGTGTTTGTCGAGATCCGATGAATTGTGGGTTTATGATCAATTTTATCTATGAATAATATTTGATTCTTCTCTGAAATATTTTATGTATGATTGGTTATATTTGCAAGTCTCTTTGAATTATCAGTTTGGTTTGGCCTACTAGATTGATCTTTCTTGCAATGGGAGAAGTGCTTAGCTTTGGGTTCAATCTTGCGGTGTCCTTTCCCAGTGACAGCAGGGGCAGCAAAGCACGTATTGTATTGTTGCCATCGAGGATAAAAAGATGGGGTTTATATCATATTGCTTGAGTGTATCCCTCTACATCATGTCATCTTGCCTAATGTGTTACTCTGTTCTTATGAACTTAATACTCTAGATGCATGCTGGATAGTGGTCGATGTGTGGAGTAATAGTAGTAGATGCAGAATCATTTCGGTCTACTTGTCGCGGACGTGATGCCTATATACATGATCATGCCTAGACATTCTCATAATTATGCACTTTTCTATCAATTTCTCGATAGTAATTTGTTCACCCACCATAATACTTATGCTATCTTGAGAGAAGCCACTAGTGAAACCTATGGCCCCCGGGTCTATCTTTTATCATATAAGTTTCCAATCTATTTTATTTTGCAATCTTTACTTTCAATCTATATCATAAAAATACCAAAAATATTTATCTTATTATTATTATTATTTCTATCAGATCTCACTCTCGTAAGTGATTGTGAAGGGCTTGACAACCCCTTTATCGCGTTGGTTGCGAGGTTCTTATTTGTTTGTGTAGGTACGAGGGACTTGCGTGTAGTCTCCTACTGGATTGATACCTTGGTTCTCAAAATTGAGGGAAATACTTATGCTACTTTGCTGCATCACCCTTTCCTCTTCAAGGGAAAACCAACGTAGTGCTCAAGAGGTAGCACTCGGCCCAGGCCGGGTCAAGGCCGTGTGCGTTGAAGTCCGGCATCATCGCAATGATGTCGGACTAGCGGGATTTGTTGCTCAGCGGGACCACTCCCACCGGCAACCCAAACAGGCCCCCTTGACGGCCTTGCTATCCTTCGCGGCCCTGCCGGTCCTCTCAGCCCTACCGTCACTGCGCATGTCGAGCTGAAAGAGCCTTTGATAGAAATGGGCATGCCCGATCACCATGAAGTTATGCTTCTGGCCAGGGCGGAGCCTCATGATGTCGGCCGCATTCCTGAAGTCCAAGGCCGGCCTCCCTTTATTGTGCAACGGGGCGATTCGGCGACAGATGAAGTCCACCCCAATCATCTCAGGGGTGAGCCCGGCCGCTGTGAGGCGATGGATCCTGGTGGTGGCGATCGAGAGCTTCTTATCATTGGCATCGAGGTTGCTTCATTCCGCACGGCGGGTCAGCGGGCTCTGGCGAACCCGGCAAAACTCCTGCGGGTCCTCCTCCTTGATCCAGCACCACCGCCCCCGCCACTCCTCCCACCTCTCCTTCTGGGCACCCTCCGAGTACGTGCCTTTCTCCTCGGTCCTCGGGATCGAGGTGATGCTCCCGGAGATGGCGCCCCTGGTTGGGGGCGAGGAAAGAAGTAGTGGCGGAAGAGCGCTGTGCTAGGAAGCACACCGGCGAAGCCCTCGCAGAGGTGGTCGAAGAGAGCCATGCATGCCACTGCGTTCGGTGTGAGATCCAAAAGATGGAAGCCGTAGGAGTGGATGACATCATTAAAGAAGTCAGAGAAAGGGGGCGGAGCACGCAAGAGAAGAAATCGACGAAGAAGGGGTACCGATTTGGGCCATCATCGACAAAATCAGCAGGGACGACGCGCGTGGCAGGATTCCCCATCGTCTTCCTCCCCCACGAGGGCAAGAAGAAGTTCTTGAGGTGAACCGCGTCAACCATCAATGGGAAGTAGGGGAGCTGCGTCCGCCGCGCCGGCGACTCGCTCTCCGGCGCCTCCTTCTCCCTGACATCCTTGGCCACTCCCTTGCCCCTGCTGGTTTTGGGCGCCTTAGAAGCTGGGAGGGGGCGAAGGATCAAGAGCAATGGGGGCGCAGCGGTAGCAAGCAGAGGCGAGAACTTCGAATCTTTCACCCAAGGAAGAAGAGAGGAACGGAGGTTCCGATATTGGAAGAGGCACAGAGGATAAATGAGCAGCGCGCTTGCAGTTTTTTCCTTTTTAAGGGGAAGGCGCAGACTGCCTCTTTACCATTTACTACGACGTGATGCATGAGGGAAGCAACCGCCCCACGCATGACCCCCACATCACGCATTCAATGCAGGTCGTGGGGAAGTGCGACGGGCGAGGGAGTTACTGCGGTACAACTCGGCCCCCCATGCCCGCGCACCGTTCTGGGCCTAGCCCAACAACGCGTCGCGCTTATGTATGGCCCAGGCCCGGGGGCTCCTGTCAGTGCACAAAAGGAAAGGTCCTATTTTGTACCTCTTTACTTGTGCGCGGATAGTTGGAGCCGCGCCTGTGGCCACACCTAGCGGGGCAGAGGAAGGAAGCAAAGCCACAAGACAACCAGAGCAACACCAAGCCAGAAGCACGAAGAGCCGAAGGGCGAGGTGAGCCCCCCGGCAAGGCCCTTGCCGGGGCGGCCTCCACGGCCCCGACAAGAACCTTGCCGGGGCAACTTTCCCAACACTAGCAGAGCCGCCACCCTTGAGCCCAAGGGTTCCAACACCATCGACCACTTCAAAAACAAGGCTCGGGAGGCACCTCCATGGTGGCATGCAGATCTTTGTGGAGACCAGAAGCGCACAAGACTAGATGATAACTAGAAGACGACGACCCTCGGCAAGATCCTTGCCAAGGATACCCACGAGACCCCCGACAAGACCTTTGACAGGGACGACCATGATGCCACGGCAAGACCCTTGCCGGGGCCCCGGCAAGACTCTTGGCGGGGCCCCGACAAGACTCTTGCCGAAAACATCCACGGGGCCGCAGCCAGGCCCACATCTGCCAAGACTCCACCACCGCTCCCATGCAGCTACCAGCCCACCAGCTAGGCAGGTGCTTGCATAGCGACGTGCGGCCTCTAGGCCGACGAAAAGCACCGGTGTGGTGGTATGCAGATCTTCGTGAAGATTCAGCCACCGCACCAACTCAGCAGCCAGCCAGCGTGGCGCTACATGCCTCGTTAGTTCGGACGCGCGTCAAAGCCAGGCGAGGCAGCGGCAGCTGGGACGAGCTTCCTTGCCGTCCCTGATAAAGCAAGAAGGGCACGTCGGCAGTGCATTAAGTGCGTTTGTCCTACGGTGCCAGGAGATAGATTCGATTACGATATAGCTTTCCACCTCCTGTGTGCCACTGTGGCAACCCCTTTGACTATAAAAGGAGGCCCGCGACGTACACAGAGAGGATTCAGATTTTTTGGACCCTGCATGCCTTGTAGCTAGTCCAAGAACACCAGATAAACAGAAACCAGCAGGAGTAGGGTATTACACATCATTTGCGGCCCGAACCTGGATAACCCCCCCCCCGCGTTGATCTCTCAATCCCACTCTTTCCACATCCCCGCGCCTGCCAACCGTAGCAAAAAGGGATTCCTCGTGATCCCGTAGGAGTCTTTCCCCCGGCAGTCTAAAATTCATGAAACTTGGCATGCTATAATGGAGCGGCATCAACATGCCGTGGTAAAAAAGTTGTCCCATTTGGGGCAGGTTCGGGTATATGTTTCTCACAAACCAGAGCTTGTCACAACAAGCATGATGGTTTCGGAAGGGAATCTCCCACCTTTGTGGACGAAACGATATCCATTGCCTCTTATTGCTTTTAAAAAATTTGTCATGTCAATATAGAACAACAGGAGTGTTGTGTCAATTTTTGGGATTTTCGGGGTTCGTTTGGACATTTTTATGCATTAACTGAGTCTTCAATGCATTTATGTGCATAATTCAAATTCGAACTACATGCACATGCTCTAGTGCATATAAACTGGTTGAAAAATCAAATCTGTGTCCTTGGGTGCATGCTTAGGTCCCATGCAAGAAATGGGAATGAATTTCAAACACCAGGGCACCGTTGATTGCCGGCAAAACATTGAGATGCCCTGTTTTTAAATTCTAGTAAATCCAAAACTCATCTGAAATTCATGAAACTTGGCATGCTTTCATGGAGCGACATCAACATGCCGTGGTTAAAATTTTGTCCCGTTTGGGGCAGGTTTGGGTATATGCTTCTCACAAACCAGAGCTTCTCACAACAAGCATCATGGTTTCAGTAGGGAACGTCCCACCTTTGGGGACGAAACGATATCCACTGCCTCTTATTGCTTCCAAAAATTTTCTCGTGTCAACATAGAACCATAGGAGTGTTGTGTCAATTTTTGTGATTTTTGGGGTTCTTTTGGACATTTTTATGCATTACTGAGTTTTCAATGTATTTATGTGCATAATACAAATTTGAACTACATGCACATGCTCCTGTGCATATAAATTCATTGAAAAATCAAATCTGTGTCCTTGGGTGCATGCTTAGGTCCCATGCAAGAAATGGGTATGAATTTTCAAACACCAGGGCACCGCCGATTGCCTACAAAACATTGAGATGCCTGGTTTTTAAATTCTAGTAAATCCAAATCTCATCTGAAATTCATGAAACTTGGCATGCTATCATGGAATGGCACCCGACATGATGTGGTATTTTTTGTGTCCATTTTGAGAGAAGGCGCACTCGAATAATGACAGCCAACAAAGGCATTTTGAAAAAATAGCTGCCACTTTAATATCTCAAAAGTTTGTATAATTCAAACCGTGTGCGTTCTATTAACCATTCACGTGACGCCACATGTCTTGGTTTTATTGGCTGTAGGAGGTGCCGTGTAGACAGCTGCTTACCTTGACTGAACGGGAGGCGTGCGAGCGTAGTCCGGTGCGCAGGCTGACCGAGAGGCGTGCAAGCTGTCCTCCAATGCGTAGGCTCACCGGGAAGCGTGCGAGCTGTACGCTGCGCATGCTCACTAGGAAGAGAGCCCTTTGACTTCCAAGGCTACTGGCCTTCCTCTCCATTAATGGCACCCAAGCCGCTGTTTCATACAGGCGGCCTTACTGTTCGCCTCCCATTCCCCTTCCCCTGCAGACCTCCACTACCATGGCGCAGAATGATCATCTGCAACCAGTCTTCAAGTTTGGTGAAGTCGACTCCGAGCCGGAGGAGATAGAAAATAAGGAGGAATGGGGCCTCATGGACATGGCCCAGAACGACCTAGCCGCGGCGGTTGCTGCCCCCGCTCCCGTCCTAGCTCCCATCCCCGCGCCCGCGCCAGCGACCATCCCCATAGCATTGACGGGCTGGTCGCCGAGCACTATCGCAGAGCTGGAAGCCGCAGGCGTCAGCGAGATCTCCACAAACCCGCGCGAGCTCGTGTACATGCCAGTGCCAGCGCCCGTGCCCGTGCTCCCCCCTCCACCCACTGCGGCGCCGATCCCCTTGCGTTTGGCTGCACCCACCGCGCCCGTGCCCGTGCGCGCCCCCCTCAGCGGCATGGGACGCTGTCGTCGACCGCTACCTCTTAGCGGCGCCATTTGCCGTCCTCTCGCGCCCCGTCCATCGATCGCACGACGACATGATGTTTGATTTACAAGTGAAGAACACTGCCTTGAAGACTTCAACAACGGCGTCCCGGAGGACGACAAGGAGAACAACGGCGCGGCATGCCGCCTTCGCCGATGCCGGAAATAGTTTTTTTGGGGTTTAATACTGTATCTCGAATTCTTGATCATATGAATATAAATTTGCAATGTGACTGAATGAAAGGTATGGTTTGAACGAACTTGCATTTTTATCTCTTAATGTACAGAATTATCAAATGATTTTCTTTTAAAAAACGTCAACGGGTTTTAAATATAAAACACTCATCGCAAACATTTTAGTTAGAACACCCGTATGCAAACCGACAGCTTCCCCAGGAAGCCAAGGGAAAATGTGTCGAGCAGGATTTCTGCATCCCTTCAACGCAAACGGTTGTTTTGCATGACCCATGTGCAACCACGTACAAACAATTGGGTAAGATTGGCATATCTGTCATTTTGGGTATGTTGCTATTTCTCAAACTGGAAAGATTGACATTGTTTATCTAGTAACATTACCATTTGTCAACCTTGTAACACTGCGATTTGTCAAAATATGCAGCTACAAATCACTAGCACTATCTAATTTTTGCAACTAAAATCACTAGCACTGTTCATATGGACACCACTAGGAGGCGTGATTTCATGGACGCATATGCAAATGTACCATTGATTACACACAACAAGTCATCAACCCACAACGACAACAAGGATACACATTGGATTATAGATCATTTCCAACAAAACATTCTAGTAAAGTTTTTCTCACACAACAAATAACAAAAGCGATGAAATGAACTTCAGCTCAACCACTCGTTGGTGTTGGAAACGCTTGCTTTGAACCAGAAGTGATTCTCTGGGAAGGTCCAGCTACTGTCAATCTCGAGACCAACGCAGGACTGATCATCGAGGCCGAAGCAGCCTATGTCTGGACCCATATTGGGACGGTAGGGAAGCATAGTAATGTCCGAGGTATAGATACAATTGCTTCTCATTAATGGTAGTAATATTGTGTTAACAACAGCTGGATCCCCTTCCACCATCATTGGATAGTTTTGTCCAAGGAAGAGCGAGTTTCCTCCAAGACTTTCAATACTGAACCAGGGAGAAGGTGTTGGCGCTAGTACACTAGTATCCACCCCGAATCCCCTGCAACGGATGTTGGAGTAGGTCCGAAGAGTGCGACCATACGAGACAACACCTGCTTCCTTAGTAACATCAGCAGTGCCCCGTATACAGACAAGAAGAGGTGATCCATCGGAATAAGTTGCCAGGCGCCACTGACTATATGGGCCGTGCTCGTCCTCATGCTCGTGAATAAAATTTTCAAGTATAGGTGGTGGATTGTTCACCGGACCTTGGAAACACAAGAAGGTTAATTAGTAAAGGGAAACTAGCTAACCCGCATGCATGTGGATGAAACAATTATAATTATGGTGGAAGACAAACGCACCAAAATCATGAGGATTCCATGCAAAAACAGTGCCAAGAGTGGTGGCAGCAAACACAGGACCCTCGTATTGAATTGCATCACAGTACTCATCCGTGTATAGAAACTGATTTTTGAGCAATATCGATCGAGTCGAAACATGAAGGATGGCAACAAGCTTGTGGAAGATAGCGACAACATAAGCATTCCTATAACCCCAAGAGCGGTTGGGAACTTGACAAATTTCTATCTTCCGTAGACGACAGTCAGCATGATCGTATTTGAACTCATGTAGATACCGGTGTACTCAACCTCTGGGTAGCCATCTGAGATTTTTTGAAGTAGAACCCGGTGACGAGTGTACACATTCACAAGTTCCCACTTGCAGTTGTACCCAATATAAACAACCCAATCTCAATTTGCGCCTGCCCAAGCCTTGCCCTCAAGAGATGGCATCTTAACATCATACGTATCATTATCAAGCGGCATCAATTTACACAAGGCGAGGCTTCCCTCGTCCCCACGCCAATCAGCAGGGTCACGGTGAAGAAGATAGGGGAGATCAAACCGCTCCTGAACCCTTGGGTTCCTTGTAATGATGTTATTAGTTGAGTCGAGAATGGTCTTGAACGAACCTCCCATGCTAGCCGAGGTGATGACGTTGCACCGATCAATGAGTTCCTCCATCGCGTCATCATTCAGATCGGGGCAATAATAACGGGGTCGTTTCCGGCTTGTTCCCTCCATGGAGAAGATGATCAAACAATGGCAGAAGGAAGGGTGAAGGCAAATGGAGGAGGGAGGAAGAGCTAGCGTGCGACAGCAGTTCCAACTCGAGAGGGAAAGGTGAAGAGTTGGTGGACGGTTGCCATGGTACATGAAGAGGCGCGTGAGGAGCGAACGGTTGCCACAGAGGTCACACACTGACGACAACAGCCGAGTGAACCGCATGCAATCCCATCGCACAACACACACGTCTTGTTAAGTTGAACAGTTTCTGTTCTCTTGTGTCAACGCAAATAGTTCATCCGAGTGAACCGCATGCCGTATATCGCACACACCTTGATCTGGCTAACCATTTCTTTTGTGTTGCCTAATCACAAACAGTTCATCCAAGTGAACCGTATGCTACATATCGCACACACCTTCATTTGGCTGCCCGTTTCTTTTGTGTTGCCTAATCACAAACAGTTCATCCGAGTGAACCGTATGCTGTGTTTGCACACACCTTCATCTGGCTGTCTGTTTCTTTTGTTCCTCCTCATCGCAAACAGTTAATTGAACTAAACCGTATGCCCTTCATCACACACGCAACTAAAATCTAAACCGTGTTTGATGCATCCTCCATCGCAAATGTTTTCACATTTTTTGACGGTTTTCATACACCACCATTTGCGATTATTGCATCGCACACAGTTTCTGGAAGGGTCTCTGATCGTAGTGTCGTGTTAGCAGCATCCTGCAGTAGTGTACATTGCATTTGCTCCCTCCAAACTCCTCCCATTTACCTTCATATGCGATGATTTTTATTTCGTTGCTATACTCTTAGATTTGCACGTGTAGGTCGATTGCTTGACTTGTGATAAGTTGCTAAAATCCGCCAAGACTTAAAATTGGGAAAAGTCTAGATTTTTATTTGGTCAAGTAGTCTAATTACCCCCCCTCTAGACATACTTTTTATCCTACAAGTGGTATCAGAGCTTTGGTCTCCATTTGCCTTGATTTCCATAGCTTTGGTGATCATAGCCTTGGTTTCACAACCTAGCAGAGTATGGCGTCTTGCGAGGGAAATTGCCACCGTAGAGGTCCTTACTTCGATGGTACTAATTTTGCTAGTTGGAAGCATAAGATGAAAATGCATATTCTTGGACATAACCCCGCCATTTGAGCTATTGTGTGTATTGGCTTGCAAGGTGAATTCTTCGATGGGAGAGAACCAAATTGTGAAGCTACCGCGGAAGAATTGAGGATGCTACAATACAATGTTCAAGCTTGCGATATCCTCTTCAACAGATTGTGCCCCGAATAATTCAACAAAATCAGCCATCTTGAGAATGCAAAGGAAATTTGGGATACTTTGATTGATATGCACGAAGGTACCGACTCCGTCAGGGAATCGAACTTGGATGTGCTTCAAAGTCAGCTTGACAAGTTCAAAATGAAGGATGGTGAAGGTGTCGCTGAAATGTACTCTAGGCTTGCTCTCATCACAAATGAGATTGCCGGCTTAGGAAGTGAAGAGATGACCGACGGATTCATCATAAAAAAGATCCTAAGAGCCTTGGATGAAAAATATGATACCGTGTGCACATTGATCCAAATGATGCCAAATTATAATGATCTCAAGCCAACGGAAGTCATTGGGAGAATTGTTGCTCATGAGATGTCACTCAAGGATAAAGAAGAGCTTCACATCAAGTCAAGTGGTGCTTACAAAGCCTCATGTGATGCTCCTACATCATCAAGTGAGAAACAAGTCTTCAATGAGGAATTGAGCCTAATGGTGAAAAACTTCAACAAGTTCTACAAGAGTAGAAGCAAAGAAAGTAGTTCCAAGTCAAGGTCCTACAATGACAAAAGATCTTCTAGTGGTGAGCGTAATTGCTACAATTGTGGAAGACCCGGACACTACTCCAATGAGTGTACGGCTCCCTACAAAAGAAGAGAAGACTCACCTAAAAGGAGAAGTAGAAGAGAAGAATCACCTCCATGAGAGAGAAGGAGTAGAGATGATCGTTATAAACGAAGAACCTCTTGCAGAAGCAAGGATTCAGAAAGGAAGGACAAGTCATCAAGGAGCTACACAAAACGAAGACATCATGCTCATGTTGGTGAATGGGTATCCGGCTCCGACTCCGACCATCACTCCGAGAGAAGTTATCACTCCGACTCAGAATATACTCAAGATGAAGGTGTTGCCGGTCTAGCACTTGTGTCAACCAATTCCTATGACATATTTGACTCACCGATACGTCTCCAACGTATCTATAATTTTTGACTGTTCCATGCTGTTATATTATCAATCTTGGATGTTTTATAATCATTTTATAGTCATTTATATCATTTTTTATTACTAAACTATTAACATAGTGCCAAGTGCCAGTTGCTGTTTTTTGCATTTTTTTTACATCGCAAAAAATCAATACCAAATGGAGTCCAAATGCCACGAAACTTTACGGAGATTTTTTATGGACCAGAAGACACCTAATGGGCCCTGGTTGTGCCTGGGGGGGGGGGGTTCTTCGAGGAGAGCACAACCCAGTAGGGTGTGCCAGGAGGCCCAGGCACGCCCTGGTGGGTTGTGCCCACCTCGGGTGCCCCCAGACCGCCTCTTTGCTCTATAAATACCCCAATATTCCCAAAACCCTAGGGGAGTCAATGAAATATTGATCCATCTGCCACAGAGTCCAAAACCACCAGATCCAATCTAGACACCATCTCGGATGGGGTCCACCACCTACATTGGTGCCTCTCCGATGATGTGTGAGTAGTTCTTTATAGACCTTCAGGTCCATAGTTAGTATCTAGATGGCTTCCTCTCTCTCGCTGAATTCTCAATACAATGGTCTCTTGGAGATCCATATGATGTAACTCTTTTTACGTTGTGTTTGTTGGGATCTGATGAACTTTGAGTTTATGATCAGTTATATCTTTTTATATCAATGAAAGTATTTGAGTTTCTTTGATCTCTTTTATGCATGATCTATTATAGCCTCGTATTTATTCTCCGATATTTGGGTTTTGTTGGGCCAACTTGATCTATTTATCATGCAATGGGAAGAGGTGCTTTGTAGTGGGTTCAATCTTACGGTGCTTGATCCCAGTGACAGAAGGGGAACTGACAGGTATGTATCGTTGCTACTAAGGATAAAACGATGGGGTCTATCTCTACATGGATAGATCTTGTCTACATCATGTCATCGTTCTTATTGCATTACTCCGTTTCTCCATGAACTTAATACACTAGATGCATGCTGGATAGTGGTCGATGTGTGGAGTAATAGTAGTAGATGCAGGCAGGAGTCGGTCTACTAATCTTGGACATGATGCCTATATAATGATCATTGCCTAGATATTGTCTGATTATTTTAAGTTCTATAAATTTCCCAACAGTAATTTGTTCACCCACCGTTTGCTATTTTTCTCGAGAGAAGCCACTAGTGAAATCTACGCCCCCGGGTCTCTTTCTCATATTATTTGCCTTTGTGATCTATTTTCCTTTGCTTTTTATTTTCATATCTGCTGAACCCAAAACACAAAAATAACTTGTTGCAATTTATTTTATTTGGCGTTTGATCTATCAATATTCACAACTTTCTCCTGTCCACGCACTAATTTCTAGCACCGTTACCCGAAAGGGATTAAGAACCCCTTTAACACGTCGGGTTACGAGTATTTGTTATTTGTGTGCAGGGGCTGTTTGCATTGTGTTGCTTGGTTCTCCTACTGGTTCAATAACCTTGGTTTCATATCTGAGGGAAATACCTACCACCGCTATGCTGCATCATCCCTTCCTCTTTGGGGAAATACCGACGTAGCTTCAAGTGACATCAAAAGGAATTTCTAGCGCCGTTGCCGGGGAGGATCTTCAACATATACCAGGTTCCTAATCACAAATCTCATGTCCTCGCAATTTACATTATTTTCCATTTGCCTCTCCTTTTCCTCTCCCACACTTCACAAGAATTTGCCGTTTTATTCGCCCCTCTTTTTCGTTTGCCTTTTTCTCATCAGATCTTTTGTTTGCCTGTGTTGCCATGTGCCTTCCATATGCTTGCATCTTTTTTTTCTAAAAATCTATTGATATGGATCCTCATCCACTTGCTAATCTTTTTAAAATATTCAACCATGATGAATCAATTGCTAGTGAGTTGAGTGCACTAGATTATCTTTATGAAGTTTTCTTGAGATTCGTGAATCTGAAAATTATGATGAAGAAATTTATGAAGTTATTCATGATAGCTCCTTGAATGAAAAGTATGATTGCAATGATTTTACAATAAATTCTATTAATGTCAACTGTGCTAATAATATGCAAAACCCCAAGCTCGGGGAAGCTTATTTTTCTATGTCCACTACTTGTTGCAATGATCATGATTGGGGTGATTCTTCTTATGATCTTGAAAATTTATTTAAGCCTCATGATGAATATGTTTGCAATAATATTGAAAGTGGGTTTGGAAGAGTGTCAAATTTAGCTAAAAATAATCCCACATATTTGGAGAGTGTTGAATCTTATGAAATTTTTGATAAACGTGGGCTTGGAATGGTCATGACTTTATTTGATGATAATCCCACTATTTTGAAAGAGCGTCAACTTTGCATGCATGT
This sequence comes from Triticum urartu, assembly GCF_003073215.2. NCBI lineage: Eukaryota > Viridiplantae > Streptophyta > Magnoliopsida > Poales > Poaceae > Triticum > Triticum urartu. The sequence continues at coordinate 583,066,653 of NC_053028.1, forward strand.
GGATCATGAAGAGAATATTTTATGTGATAGTTATATTGTTGAATTTGGTTATGATCCTACATATAATTATTATGAGAGGGGAAATTATGATTGTAGCAATTTTCATGTTACTAAATTACCTCTCGTTATGTTGAGATTTTCAATGTTTTATTTCTGTCCTATGCATATGCTAGATATTTCTTGTCTTGATAATTTGTTTGCCCATGAAATTCCTATGCATAGGAAGTATGTTAGACTTAAATTTGTTGTTCACATGTTTTATGATGCTTTCTTTGTGTTTCAATTATTATATTTCATGTGAGCATCAATGAAATATTATGCCTAGCTAGGGGCGTAAAACGACAGCGCTTGTTGGGAGGCAACCCAACGAATAAAATTTATTTTTTCTTTTTGCTTTCTGTTCTTGAGTTTTAGTTATGCTATTGTTATGATTGTGTTTTTTATGTTTTAATTAGTGTTTGTGCTAAGTAAAGCCTTTAGGATCTTCTTGGGTGATAGTTGTTTGATCTTGCTGAAAAACAGGAACTTTTGTGCTCGCGAAAATAATTCTCATTTTTAACCAGAGAGCGATAAAATACCCACCCCTTTTGCAGAAGATCAATATACAAATTTCTTAGGTCTTCCTAATTTATCAGAATTGTTGGAGTTACAGAAGTATTCGAAACACCCAGATTACTACAGACTGTTCTGTTTTGATAGATTCTGTTTTCTTTGCGTTTTGTGCTTATTTTGATGGCTCTATGGTTTTCTTTGATGAGTTTTTGCCATAGTAAAGTTGTAATACAGTAGATATAATGCAAGAACAAAATATGAATTGGTTTGATACAATACTTATAGTAGTGCTTTATTTTGTTATACTAACGGATCTCACGAAGATTTTGTTGAGTTTTGTGTGATTGAAGTTTTCAAGTTTTTGGTTATCTTACGATGGATGAAGGAATAAGGAGTAAGAAGAGCCTAAGCTTGGGGATGCCCCGGCATCCCCAGCTATTATCCAAAAGAGAGCAAGCAACTAAGCTTGGGTATGCCCCTGAGTGGCATCCCCTCTTTCTTCTAACGACCATCGGTATTTTACTCGAAGCTATATTTTTATTCATCACATACTGTGTGTTTTGCTCAGAACATCTTGTATGATATGAGTCTTTGCTTGTTTTATTTTGTGTTTTAAGTCTTGATTCCTTGCTATACACACCTATTTGAGAGAGCCAAAATTATGTCTTGACTTGTTAGAATTGCTCTCTATGCTGCACTTATCCTTTATGAGCTATGGACTTGCTCTAGTGCTTCACTTATATTCTTTTTAGCACGGTGCGCTTTAGTATTTTTGAAGAAATGATCTCTTGATTCACTTAGATTTATTTGAGAGTTAGTAAATTTTTCAAGAAATTCTCTCTTGCTTCACTTAAATTAATTTGAGAGAAAGAAAAATTATGCTCATGATCGTCACTTATATTTGTTTGAGCTTGTCACAAGCAACATATGAAAATTAGTTCCAAAGTGATAGATATCAAAGAAGGATATAATAAAAACTTTCATGAAGATCATTGGACAAAATAAACTTGATTCTTATTAATAGTTTTGAGATATGGTGATGTGATGTGTGAGTTATGTTGATGAGTAATTATGCTTTAGTAAGAATATTAGTGTTAAGGTTTGTGATTACCTATGCAAGCACAAAAGTCAATAATTATGCAATGAAATTATATCCAACTTGTGGTGCATTATTCGGTGTTAATTTTGCTTAATGCTCTCTTATGAGATTATTCGTTTCTTGGTTGGTCGCTTCTCAATATTTTGCTAGCCTTCATTTTGCACCAAGTATGATCACTACTTGTGCATCCAAAAATCCCTTTAAACTAGTTTTGCCACATGAGTCCACTATATCTACCTATATGCGGTATTCTTTTGCCGTTCTAAGCAAATTTGTATGTGCCATCTCTAATTTTCAAAATAAACTTCTCTTTTGTGTGTTCGTTCCCCTCGCAGAGCGGTGAGGGGTGGCTAATATTTTCCATGCTAGATGTGTTATTCTCACGATGAGTATTTATTCACTTGTCATTGCACGAGAGTAAGGCAAAGGTATTAGGGATGCCTAGTCCCGAAATGAAAAATGAATTTACTTTATGTTGTCAAATAATAAATTCCTTGGAAAGTGTTGGTATGGAGGGCAACCGTGGATACGGTTAGCCATGGAAAGTGAAAGCATGGTTGAAAAAGGAATAAACTTTATTTTCTATTTGGGAACCGCCTATGATATATCTAGCATGGAAAGTGTTGAGAACTCTAAGTCATTTTCGTTGGTGGGATAGATACACCTCCCAAATTGTGTACCCAACAGTCTCCTTTGGGTATCCAACAGTCTCCTTTGGGTACCCAACAGTCTCCTTTGGGTATCATATGAAGACACATTTCTCCGATTTGGGTTCGAGCTTATCAGGTTGAAGCTTTTTCACATAAGCATTGCAGCTCCAAACTTTAAGAAACGACAACTTGGGTTTCTTGCCAAACCACAGTTCATATGGTGTCGTCTCAACGGATTTTGACGGTGCCCTATTTAACGTGAATGCAACCGTCTCTAAAGCATAACCCCAAAACGATAGCGGTAAATCAGTAAGAGACAACATAGATCGCACCATATCTAACAGAGTACGGTTACGACGTTCGGACACACCATTACGCTGTGGTGTTCCTGGTGGCATGAGTTGCGAAACTATTCCGTATTGTTTCAATTGAAGACCAAACTCATAACTCAAATATTCACCTTCACGATCAGATCATAGAAACTTAATTTTCTTGTTACGATGATTTTCCACTTCACTCTGAAATTCTTTGAACTTTTCAAATGTTTCAGAATTATGTTTCATCAAGTAGACATACCCATATCTGCTCAAATCATTTGTGAAGGTCAGAAAATAATGATCCCCGCCACGAGCATCAACACTCATTGGACCGCATATATCAGTATGCATTATTTCCAATAAGTCTGTTGCTCGTTCCATTGTTCCGGAGAACAAAGTCTTAGTCATCTTGCCCATGAGGCATGGTTCGCAAGCATCAAGGGATTCATAATCAAGTGATTCCAAAAGCCCATCAGCATGGAGTTTCTTCATGCGCTTTACACCAATATGACCTAAAGGGCAGTGCCACAAATAAGTTGCACTATCATTATTAAACTTATATCTTTTGGCTTCAATACTATGAATATGTGTATCACTACTATCGAGATTCAATAAAAATAGACCACTCATCAAGGGTGCACGACCATAAAGGATATTACTCATACAAATAGAACAACCATTATTCTCTGATTTAAATGAATAACCGTCTTGCATCAAACAAGATCCAGATATAATGTTCATGCTTAACACTGGCACCAAATAACAATTATTCAGGTCTAATACTAATCCCGAAGGTAGATGTAGAGGTAGCATGCCGACCGCGATCACATCAACTTTGGAACCATTTCCCACGCGCATCGTCACCTTGTCCTTAGCCGATCATCACTTAATCCGTAGCCCCTGTTTCGAGCTGCAAATATTAGCAACAAAACCAATAACAAATACCCATGTGCTACTATGAGCATTAGTAAGGTACACATCAATAACATGTATATCAAATATACCTTTCACTTTGCCATCCTTCTTATCCGCCAAATACTTGGGGCAGTTCCGCTTACAGTGACCAGTCCCATTGCAGTAGAAGCACTCAGTCTGAGGCTTAGGTCCAGACTTGGGCTTCTTCACTTGAGCAGCAACTTTCTTGCCGTTCTTTTTGAAGTTCCCCTTCTTCTCTTTGCCCTTCTTCTTGAAACTAGTGGTGTTGTTGAGCATCAACACTTGATGCTCCTTCTTGATTTCTACCTCCGCAGCTTTTAGCATCGCGAAGAGCTCGGGAATTGTCTTATCCATCCCTTGCATATTATAGTCCATCACGAAGCTTTTGTAGCTTGGTGGAAGTGATTGAAGAACTCTATCAGTGACACTATCATCAGTAAGATTAACTCCCACCTGAGTTAAGTGGTTGTGGTACCCAGACATTATGAGTATATGTTCATTGACAGAACTATTCTCCTCCATCTTGCAGCTGTAGAACTTATTGGAGACTTCATATCTCTCAATCCGGGCATTTGCTTGAAATATTAACTTCAACTCCTGGAACATCTCATATGCTCCATGATGTTCAAAACGTCATTGAAGTCCCGATTCTAAGCCGTAAAGCATGACACACTGTACTATCGAGTAGTCATCAGCTTTGCTCTGCCAGACGTTCATAACATCTGGTGTTGCTCCCGCAGCGGGCTTTGCGCCTAGCGGTGCTGCTAGGACGTAATTCTTCTGTGCAATAATGAGGATAATCCTCAAGTTACGAACCCAGTCCGTGTAGTTGCTACCATCAGCTTTCAACTTAGCTTTCTCTAGGAACGCATGAAAATTCAACGGAACAACAACACTGGCCATTTATCTACAACAACATAGACATGCAAAATACTATCAGGTACTAAGTTCATGATAAATTAAAGTTCAATTAATCATATTACTTAAGAACTCCCACTTAGATAGACATCCCTCTAGTCATCTAAATGACCACGCGATCCATATCAACTAAAGCATGTCCGATCATCACGTGAGATGGAGTAGTTTTCAATGGTGAACATCACTATGTTGATCATATCTACTATATGATTCACGCTCGACCTTTCGGTCTCAGTGTTCCGAGGCCATATCTGTATATGCTAGGCTCGTCAAGTTTAACCCGAGTATTTTGCTTGTGCAATACTAGTTTGCACCCGTTGTATGTGAACGTAGAGCTTATCACACCCGATCATCACATGGTGTCTCGGCACGACAAACTGTAGCAATGGTGCATACTCAGGGAGAACACTTATACCTTGAAATTTAGTGAGAGATCATCTTATAATGCTACCACCGTACTAAGAAAAATAAGATGCATAAAGGATAAACATCACATGCAATCAATATAAGTGATATGATATGGCCATCATCATCTTGTGCCTTTGATCTCCATCTCCAAAGCACCGTCATGATCACCATCGTCACCGGCTTGACACCTCGATCTCCATTGTAGCATCGTTGTCGTCTCGCCAACTATTGCTTCCATGACTATCGCTACCGCTTAGTGATAAAGTAAAGCAATTACATGGCTATTGCAATTCATATAATAAAGCGACAACCATATGCTCCTGCCAGTTGCCGATAACTGTGTTACAAAACATGATCATCTCATACAACAATTTATATACTCACATCTTTACCATATCACATCACAACATACCCTGCAAAAACAAGTTAGATGTCCTCTACTTTGTTGTTGCAAGTTTTAAGTGGCTGCTACGGGCTTAGCAAGAACCGTTCTTACCTACTCATCAAAAACCACAACGATTTTTCATCAAGTGTGATGTTTTAACCTTCAACAAGGACCGGGCGTAGTCACACTCGATTCAACTAAAGTTGGAGAAACAGGCACCCACTAGCCACATGTGTGCGAAGCATGTCGGTAGAACAAGTATCATGAGCGCGGTCATGTAATGTTGGTCTGGGCCGCTTCATCCAACAATACCACCGAATCAAAGTATGACATGCTGGTAAGTAGTATGACTATTATCTCCCACAACTCTTTGTGTTCTACTCGTGCATATAACATCTACGCATAGACCTAGCTCGGATGCTACTGTTGGGGAACGCAGTATTTCAAAAAAATTCCTACGATCACACAAGATCTATCTAGGAGATGCATAGCAACGAGAGGGGAGAGTGTGTCTACATACCCTCGTAGACCAAAAGCGGAAGCATTGAGTAACCCGGTTGATGTAGTCGAACGTCTTCGCGTTCCAACCGATCAAGTACCGAACGCACGACAGCTCTGCGATCTGCACATGTTCAGTTCGGTGACGTCCCTCGAACTCTAGATCTAGCTGAGGCCGAGGGAGGGTCTCGTCATCACGACAGCGCATTGACGGTGATGATGAAGTTACCGATGCAGGGCTTCGCCTAAGCACTACGACAATATGACCGAGGTGGAAATCTGTGGAGGGGGGCATCGCACACGGCTAAGAAATCAACTTGTGTGTCTATGGGGTGCCCCCTCCCCCGTATATAAAGGAGGGGAGGAGGGGGCCACGCCCTCCCCTTGTCCAATTCGGACTGGGGGGGGCATGCGCCACCTCCTGGCCAGCCCTCTCTCCTCTAAGGCCCACGGTGGCCCACTAACTTCGGGGGGGGGGGGGCTGTCCGGTAACCCTCCAGCACTCTGGTTTTATCCGAAACTCCCCGAAACACTTCAGGTGTCCGAACAACATGGTCCAATATATCAATATTTATGTGTCAACCATTTCAAAACTCCTCGTCATGTCCGTGATCACATCCGGGACTCCAAACAACCTTCGGTACATCAAATCAAATAAACTCATAATACCAATCGTCATCGAATGTTAAGCGTGCGGACCCTATGAGTTCAAGAACTATGTAGACATGACCGAGACACTTCTTCTGTCAATAACCAATAGCGGAACCTGGATGCTCATATTGGTTCCTACATATTCTACGAAGATCTTTATCGATCAAATCGCATAACAACATACGTTGTTCCCTTTGTCATCGGTATGTTACTTTTCCTAGATTCGATCGTCGGTATCATCATACTGTCGGAGTAATGGGCCACGGGTAGGCCAACCCGGGTCCTAGAACCTTTCAAGAAATCGGGGCAGGCAGCGCCCCTCAAGACCCCAGGACAAAGAGCCGCCTCCTGAGGAGTCGACAGCAAGGCGGCCGACTGCCCGCTCACGGCCGAGTCCCAGGGATGACTTCCAGAGAAGCCGGCTTTGGGGAGTCAGCCTGCGACTCCACCAAACCCCATGACCTCATCAAAGGGGACGAGGCAGGGGCGTGGCTACAGCAAAACCCACCCCCGCCCCTCACCAAGGGCAAGCATGGCCACAACACGCCATACCCCGGAAGATCTCCATGCGGCGTGGCACTATTGCCATGCCGGCCCTGACATCAGCACCACAGGGCCGAATCCTGCACCCATGATGGCTTGTCTGTATGGCCTGGAGGCAGCAGGCCCCACTAGTCAGTGAGACCTCGCGAGACGGCAAGAGAACCACCAATCGGACCCGTTGGGAGTCGGCCCGGGGGAGTCGGCCGAGCCCTCCCCCGGGGCCCACGCGCCATTAATCCAGATGTGATGGGGAGAGGCAACAGTGATCACCCGCCGGGTGGCGGGGTTGTTGCCATGACCTCATAATCAAGCCCGCATTATCAGAAGCACGGCCATAGTAAGCAGCAGCCGGCAAGACCCGCCAGTGGCGGACGCGGGCTGTCGGCTCCGTACCCGGCTAGTCGTCGGGGCCCGCCAGTCGGCGGGCCCCAGCGGTCGGCAGAGAAGACGGAGGCCAGAGACACTGACGGCTGGGTCCGCGCCCAGTCGGATTACCATTGTACCCCTGGGGTTAGGCCTATATAAACCCCCCAGGGCACCCATGTAAAGGGTTGGAACCCATTAGCTCTAGACCAGATCATATAGAAGGGAGAGAGCTAGCCTTGCCCCCTCCTACCACCAGAAAATAGCTCAAGGAGCAACCGTGTAAGCACTTTGCCATAGTGATCATGTGGAGACCCCGTAGAGCAGTAGTAGGGGTATTATCTCCCCAGAGAGCCCCGAAGCTGGGTAAGATTCGCCGGCGTGCATGTCTTCGCCTCATCCCGTTTCCAGGCACCGGTGACGTTCTACTTGCCCCCACCATGATAAGCCATCCGTTGGCATATGTCGCACCAAACCCCCGACATTTGGCGCCCATCGTGGGGCATGGTGCACCGCCGTCCGGAGATCTGTTCTGGATAGGAATCCTTTTCCTCCCTGGTGAGCGCAGCAAGCCTGGCACGCCAGATGGAGTTTGCACCGACGCGCTAAGCGGCATTGAGATCGCCTGCGCGGTCACCTCCTTGGCCGAACTCGTCAGCGAGGTCCGCCTCTCCGAGGAACCTGCATCCAACGCAGGCACGGACGGCCCCGAGAACCTCCTCGCGGGCCTCCTCGATCAACTCCATGTTTCCGGAGAGCCTGCCGTAGACTTGGAGTCCGTAGGCTCCACCGACCCGATGCTGGTCGACTCCGACACCGCGTCGCTCAACGCGTTCCCCACCAACGTGGTGGTCTATGACGAACCTCTCCCCGACACAGAGAGCGATGGAAGCACCGTCACTGAGGTGCTAGTCATCAGTCATGACGAGTTCCCCGGCGGAGGAGCGCCCGACTCACTCGGCGCGGCGCTACAAGACCTAACTGCGCCCATTCCGGAAGATGCTGACACAGAGACATTGGAGGCGCGCCGCCTTCAGCTCGTTGAAGGCGCGAAGAAGCTGGCCAGCATGAGGCGCTTGTCAGAAGCCTACCAGCGGGAGATGGATCGCGCCGTCGGCGGCTCGCCGGCCCCGGCGGAGCCCAGCCGCCTTGGCGCGGTCCGGCAGCGCGGCATAGCCATCGCCAACCTGTTTGGGGCAAGCCGCCCTGTGTACGCTACACCAACAGAGAACATCCGAGCCGCCCAGGCAGCGGCGGACGAGCTGGACAATTTCGAGGGCGAAGAACGCCGCCTCATGATGGAGCGAGTCCAATGGCTTCTCGACGCGGCCGCCGCGCAGAACGAGGCCGGCTGCCGCGCGGAGGCGCCTCAATGGCCCAACGACGACCTTCACTAAGACCAAGGCGCGACATCTCGGACGCCGATTGGCGGCAGCCGAGGAAGAAAAGACAAGGAGCCGGCTGTCAGCCACAGTCGGACTCGCATTACCATAGAGCGCGACCGAGACGGCCGCCCAAGGGCAGTGGAACGACGGGACGACTGTCCGCCTCCCCCTCCCCGCAAGGAGAGGCGAGTCTCCCCGCCGCCTGTTGACCATCCGACTCTCGGTGACCGCCTTGGCCGCCGAGAGGGAGTTGGAGAGAACGATGCCCGCCATCGGATCGACCGACTCCACCGATCCTTAGCACTGGAAGAAGAAGACGAGCTGGGTCCGCCTTGTTTCAGGCCCCGCATTCGGGACGATCCCTTTCCCAGAGGGTTCACGCTCCCAAGAGACACGCCCAAGTATACCGGCTCCGTGAAGCCGGAAGACTGGCTAGTCGACTACTCCATGGCTGTCAGCATAGCAAACGGCAACAAGCGTGTCACCGTAAAGTACGTTCCGCTCATGCTCCAGGGCACGGCCCGGACATGGCTGAACAGCCTAAAGCCCCGCAGCATCAACAGCTGGGTCGACTTCACCGAAGCATTCATCCGCAACTTCACCAGCACGTACAAGCGTCCTCCCAAGACTCGTCAGCTCTCCTTGTGTGTGCAAGGCCCCGACGAGTCGACTCGCGATTACCTCACGCGTTGGGCCGAGCTCTGAAACACCTGCGAGGGCATGCACGAGGTGCAGGCCATCGAGTACTTCACGGCCGGGTGCAGAGAAGGCACCCTCCTCAAGCACAAGCTCCTTTGCGACGAGCCAGAAACCCTCGACGAGCTGCTGATCATAGCGGACAAGTACGCCACAGCCGACTCCTCCATGAAGGCGGAAATTCAAATTAGCACGACTGGCAAAGTGGCTCCTCAAGCTCCCAGAACTCTGGCGGCAGACGCCGGCCGGCGACAACAGCAGGGCGACAACAAGCGCAAGGCCCCGCAGCCGGCTTCCAGCAGCCGGCAGGTCGCGACCGTTGAAGCCCAGCGGCCAGAAGAGCAGCCCCCGCCCAAGCGACAGAAAGGCGGCAAGCCAAACTGGTTGCCGACCTTCTCCTATGAGCAGACCTTGGATGGACCTTGCAAGTTCCACAGCGGCGCAAATCCGTCGAATCACACCACCCGGAAGTGCCACTAGCTCACCAGGATCGCCAAGGAATACGGCCTCCTGCCTCCCCCGCCTGCTGGGCAGCCGCCTCCGCCCCTGCAGCTGGCTGTCAGGCCAGTCGACGCAGTACAAGACGAATACCCTGAAGAGCATGGAGCCTATGTGGTGTTCACCAGTGTGGCTGATGATCGATGCACCAGGCAGCTGCAGCGACAAGAGGTGAACGCGGTAGCGTCAGAGACGCCAGGGTTCATGCACTGGTCTGAGAAGCCCATCAGCTGGAGCAGGGCTGACCACCCAGAAGTGATGCCGAGTCCGGGCTCCTATGCTTTGGTCCTGAACGCCACCTTTGCTACGGACAAATGAGCCGCGCGTTTCTCGTGAGTTCTGATAGATGGGGGCAGCAGCATCAATATCCTGTACAAGGACACCATGGAGAAGTTAGGAATCAAGCAAAGACAGCTTCAGAACAGCCGGACTGTGTTCCACGGCATTGTTCCTGGGCTTTCCTGCTCGCCAATTGGCAAGATCCTGATGGACGTCCTCTTTGGGGACAAAGATCACTTCCGTAGAGAGCCCGTTTGGTTTAAGGTGGTGGATCTTGAGAGCCCATACCATGCGCTGCTTGGCCGACCTGCCTTGGCCAAGTTCATGGCGGTCCCCCACTACGCCTACCTCAAGATGAAGATGCCCAGTTCCAAGGGAATTCTGACTGTGGCTGGCGACTATCGAAAGTCATCCGCTTGCGCAGCAGAGAGCAGTCGGCTGGCCGAATCCTTGGTAATCGCGGCTGAAAAGCGGCTCCTTGATCAAGTTGTGGTGATGGCTGGCAAGGAGCCTGAGGTGTTGCCCAACCCAAAAGAGTCGGAGACTGAGGGTTCGTTCAAGCCAGCGAAAGAAACAAAGAAGATACCATTGGATCCGGAGCACCCAGAGAGGTACGCCGTCGTAGGTGCAAACCTCGACAGCAAATAGGAAGGCGAGCTCGTCGATTTCCTCCGTGAGAATCGAGACATCTTTGCATGGTCCCCCAAGGACATGCCAGGTGTACCGACGGAATTCGCCGAGCACAAGTTACATGTCCGATCTGATGCAAAGCCGGTCAGACAGCCCCTGCGCCGCTTATCAGAAGAGAAGAGAAGAGTTGTCGGAGAGGAGATAGCCCGACTCCTAGCAGCTAGCTTCATCATGGAAGTATTCTTTCCAGAATGGCTAGCAAATCCGGTCCTGGTACTAAAGAAGAACAAGCAGTGGCAAATGTGTATTGACTACACGAGCCTCAACAAGGCCTGCCCCAAGGACCCATTTGCTTTACCAAGAATCGATCAGGTGATAGACTCCACAGCCGGATGCGAGCTATTGAGTTTTTTGGATGCATATTCAGGATATCACCAGATCAAGCTAAACTCGGCTGACAGACTGAAAACCGCCTTCATCACGCCGTTTGGAGCCTTCTGCTACCTCACCATGACGTTCGGCTTAAGGAACGCCGGCACCACCTTTCAGCGTTGCATGCAGAAGTGCTTCCTCAAGCAGCTCGGCAGGAACGCCCACGTTTACGTGGATGACGTGGTGGTGAAGACGAAAAAGCGTGGGACACTGCTGGAAGACCTCAAGGAGACCTTTGAGAACCTGCGCCGGTTCCAGATCAAGCTCAACCCTGAGAAGTGTGTCTTCGGAGTACCAGCCGGCCAGCTCCTTGGCTTCCTGGTCTCTGAACGCGGCATAGAATGCAACCAAGTGAAAATCAAGGCCATTGAGAGAATGGAGGTACCCAGCCGACTGCTGGATGTGCAGAAGTTCACCGGCTGCTTAGCGTCCATTAGCCGATTCATCAGTCGGCTGGGCGAGAAAGCTCTCCCCTTGTACCGACTCATGAAGAAGACCACTTTTTTCGAGTGGAACCATAAGGCGGACGAAGCTTTTCACCAGTTGAAGAAGATGTTGACTACTCCACCTGTCCTGGCGGCTCCGACTCCCAAGGAACCTATGCTCCTGTACATCGTCGCCACCAGCCGAGTAGTCAGCACAGTCATTGTAGTGGAGCGCAAGGAGGAAGGCAAGGTGCTATCTGTCCAGAGACCGATATATTACCTGAGCGAGGTACTGCCGACCTCCAAGCAGAACTACCCCCACTACCAGAAGATGTGCTATGGCGTACACTTTGCTGCCAAGAAATTGAAGCCTTACTTTCAAGAGCATCCAATCACGGTGGTCTGCACGGCCCCGCTTGCCGACATCATTGGTAGCCGAGATACTTCTGGCCGAGTGGCCAAGTGGGCCATAGAGCTGGCTCCTTACACCATCCACTACCAGCCCCGCACCGCCATCAAGTCACAAGAACTGGCCGACTTCCTCGTCGACTGGGCCGAGACCCAGTACCTACCTCCAGCACCTGATTCCACCCATTGGCAGATGCATTTCGACGGCTCCAAGATGCGCACTGTCTTGGGAGCCGGCGTCGTCCTCACCTCTCCCAAAGGCGACAAGCTCAAGTATGCACTGCAAATCCACTTTGCCGCCTCGAATAACGTCGCCGAGTACGAGGCGCTCATTCATGGGCTCCGGCTTGCCAAAGAGCTTGGCATCTGCCGGATCTTGTGTTATGGCGACTCGGACTTAGTGGTCCAGCAATCATCTGGCGACTGGGACACGAAAGATGCAAACATGGCGAGCTACCGTTTCCTCGTGCAGCAACTTAGCGGGTATTTCGAAGGGTGCGAGTTCCTCCATGTGCCAAGGAATGACAATGACCAAGCAGATGCATTGACATGAATCGGCTCTACCAGCCAAGCAATACCATCTGGTGTCGCCCTTCAACGCCTCCTCAAGCCGTGTGTCAAGCCTTCACCATAATAAGACTCCATTTTTTGTGCCAGCTCCTCCCGAAGACGTCGGATCCGACTCCAGAGCTCCGGCAGCCGGAATGAGGATTTTGGCGGAAGACCCCAAAGCTGCCACAGCCAAATCCGGCCCGGGGACTGCGGTGGCGGACTCGAAGACTCTAGAACTCGGCCCAAGGACCGCGCCAGTCGGCCTGGGGACTTCAACAACCCAGCAAGCAGCTGTTGACTCCACCCCGCCGCCTCCCAGCCCAACCGCCCTCGTCTAAGTCGCAGTTCTGGCAGTCGAAGAAATAGCAGCACCCTCATGGGCCTAGCCCATCCTCAAATTCCTGGTGAACAAAGAGCTGTCGACCGATGAAACTTCAGCTCGGCAAATACAACGCCGGGCGGCAGCCTACACCATAGTCAACAGAGAGCTGGTCAGGCGCAGCGTCACTGGTGTCTAACAGCGCTGCGTAGAGCCAGAGCAAGGCCAAGCGATTCTCAAAAACATCCATCAAGGCGAGTGCGGCCACCATGCGGCTTCAAGAGCACTCGTCGCCAAAGCCTTTCGGCACGGTTTCTTCTGGCCAACTACCTTGGAAGAGGCCAAGGAGCTGGTCCAAAGATGCAAAGGGTGTCAGAAGTTCAGCTCCAAGCCGCACCAGCCAGCTTCTGCACTCAAGACCATCCCCATTGCCTGGCCTTTCGCAGTTTGGGGTCTAGACATGGTGGGACCATTCAAAACAGCACGAGGTGGTTTAACTCACTTACTTGTCGTAGTGGACAAGTTCACCAAGTGGATAGAAGCAAAGCCAATCAAGAAGCTAAACGGTCCGACTGCCGTAACTTTCATCTTTGATATCACAATTCGGTACGGCATACCACACAGCATCATCACCGACAACGACACAAATTTCGCCAAAGGCGCCTTGGCCCGATTCTGCGCAACACAGGGCATCTGACTGGACCTAGCGTCCGTCGCCCATCCGCAGTCAAACGGCCAAGTGCAGCGAGCAAACGGCCTCATCCTGTCCGGCATGAAGCCTCGGTTGATCGAGCCTCTAGAGCGCTCGGCTGGCTGTTGGCTCGACGAGCTGCCAGCCATCCTCTGGAGTCTGCGCACGACTCCAAACAAGTCAACCGGCTTCACGCCCTTCTTCCTCGTCTACGGTGCCAAAGCCGTCATCCCAACGGACATAGAGTTCGACTCCCCACGAGTCACCATGTACACCGAGGAGGAAGCAGAAGAAGCACGACAAGATGGTGTCGATCTGCTGGAAGAGGGCCGGCTGTTGGCACTCAGCCAGTCCAGCATCTACCAGCAGAGCCTGCGCCGATACCACAACAGGAAGGTCAGCCCAAGATCTTTCGAAGAAGGCGACCTTGTGCTCCGGCTGATCCAGCGAACAGCCAGCCAGCACAAGCTGTCGGCACCTTGGGAAGGCCCTTTCATCATCAGCAAAGTACTGGGCAACGATTCCTACTACCTGATCGACACTCAGAAGCCCCGAGCACGCAAGAGGGACGACTCCGGCAAGGAGACAGAGCGGACATGGAATGCAAATCTCCTCCGAAGATTTTACAGTTGATGCAGTATGTACCAGGCTACCTTTCGTATTAAAGTACCATGACTTCGGGCCCCCCGAGGCGAGCTCAGGGACTGCCCTCTTTTGTCTGTATGATAAAAATTATGACTGCGAGTATGTTACTCCTTTTTATGCCGTTTGGCACCGGGCTCGACAAGTCGGCCCGGGGACTTGCCACCTTGCACTATGAAATGCTTCCTGCATTCGGACAAGTAGTGTGTAAACGCCTAAACCGTCTCCTGTCAGAAGCCGCAGCTCGCAGAGCAACTGTACGGTGGGCAGCAGTAAGGTAGAATGGGCATTCACATGAAAAATGGCTAAGGACACAAAGCATAAAACATAGCTCAAGACAGCTTCCAGCCTTTCTCGCAAACCGACTCTCGGATAGTCGGATTGCCGTCTTCTATCTAACTTGCTCAAAAAATCTTGAAAACGGCTAAGTACTTGCTTTCCCAAAGTAGCCTAGCACTTGATCCAGCGACAGTCCGCAGAGCGGCTGTCCGATTGGCAAGGCAGGCAACTAAGAGAAAGTGGCAAAGGAAAAAAACCAAAAGAGCAATGAGCAAGAAAAGATAGATATATATTTACATAACATAGGCCCTTGGCCGAATTGTCAAGTAGAGGTTCAAAATACACCCCGCGGGTGGAATTGTGCGAATTAACAAGTTCTTCAAAGACTACTGAAGCAGACAAAACAAAGATACAGCGGCAGCTTAGGAAGCAGCAGACGGACTCGGAAGGTCGGAGGAGGCGCCAGCGCCAGGCGTCGGGGCTGCCGGCCGGCTAGTCTCGGCTTGATCGCCTCCGGCAGTAGTCGGGTCGATTGCACGTGGCTTGTTGCTGGAGGCACGGTCGAGCTGAGGCTGCCCGTCTGCTCCATCTTCTGGTGCCTCCGCCTCGCCTCCGTCCTCCGCCTCGCCCTCTTCCTCGACGCTGCAACCAATCACCTCCGCCAAGTCCTCGCCGTAGTCTGGGTTCATCCCAAACCACTCCGGCGGTACCTCCTCGTCGTCTTCAGACCGCTCGGGGACGAAGATGCTAGTGTCGGTGTACTCGGCGATCGCCGCAACACACTTTACGAGGGCGTCTTCCGCGGCCGCCCGCTCCGACAGGGCCTCCGACCGAAGCGTGGCCAGCCGGTCTAGGTCCATCCCCGAATACCATGCCTTGACGAACTCCAAGGCCCGACGCGCTCCAGCTCGGGCCGAAGAGCCCTTCCAGGCCTCAAGACGACCAGCCGCGACCTCCAGCCAGTCGGCCGTCAGGCTAGGGGTGCGTGGAGCCTGCATATCCGGCCACAGGGCGGCAATCGCCTAGGCACCGACACGCTGAAGCCGACGCAACATCCAGTGAGCCGGCCGGAGGCGAGCCTCGATGCTCAGGATGTGCTCGTCAAGAGTTCGGGGGGCATCGGCGGCAATCTCTGCGCCCTCCGCCCTCTGACCTTCACGGTCAGCCTCGATGGCTTGGATGGCGGCCTGCGACTGCCCAGGGAAGAAGTCTGCAAAAGACATGAAGAAATGAAGAAGCAAGTCAAAAACCAGGAGTCGGCACGATTTAAGTCGGCAGCTCGAAGAAAGAAAATAAAGAGACTCACCATCAATGAGGTCTTCAATCTCGTGGAAGCCGGAGAACAGCAGCGCCTCCTTGTCAGACCAGGAGGAGCGCTCGCTCGCGAACTCGGCCAAGAGGGCGGTTTCCATCTCCTCCGCCTCCCTCTGCGACTTCACAAGCAGCTCCTTCTGCTCTGTCAATTGAGTGGCCAGCAGATCGCGCTCCGTGGCGAGCTTGCTGCACTCCTCCTCCTTGGCGCGCAAAGCGGAGTTGGCGTCGCTCAGCTGCTGTTGAAGAGCAGCGTTGGCCCCTGAGAAGAAGAAAGAAAGAAGGCATCAAGTCATCAGTAAAGAAGGTTGCCGGGGAGATCCGACCCGACTGCTCAGCAGTCGGCCCGAATCTCGGGGACTACAGCCTGCGGGTGCGCTAGCGTGCCCCCGCGAAGAAGGAAAAGGACTTACTCCGGCTCTCCGATAGATCGGCGGTCCGCTTGCCCAGCTCTTCAACGTTACGGTTGAAGGCAGTGATGCGGAGGTTGTGGTAATCCTGCGACGAACGTTTCAGACAAAAAGTTAATACCCAAAGTTCATCAATTGAAGTTCCGAGCTGCCTGCTCAGCAGCCAGCCCGAAACTCGGGGACTACACCCAGTGGGTGCGCTGGCGCGCCCCCACAGAGAGGAACAAGAAAAACAAAGGTCAAAAGGAAAAACATACCCGAACGGCTGCCCGCGACGCCAGGTACGCCTTGGTGCAATTCTGGAGAGCGTCGCCCTCGGCACGAAGCTTCACCTGGACGTCCAGGAGCGCCTGGTTCAGCGGCCCTATGCCGCCTCCTCGCACCCACCCAGTAGGCGCGGCGCTTGTCGCCTCGGCGTCTGGGATCGCCGAGCTGGCGGTGTCGGCTTCCAGGGAGCGGGGCGCCGAAGTCGCCTTTTCCAGACGGTGGCGCGTTGGCGAGCCGACTTGAAGAAGTAGCCTCGCCACGGCCTCGTCTTCGGTCGGCGGCACCGGAGGGCCCGCCGGCTGCCCGCCCTGCGCACCTTCAGACGACGGCGGAGGCGGCGGTGAAACGTTTTCATCTGGCGTACAGGGGTCGCCGCCCTCCCCCTTCACGACGGGGTTCTCCCCGCCGGCTTCCCCAGTCTGCCCCGTGAACTCTGGAGGCGGCGGCGCAGAGTTCAACGGGGTGACGAGCACAGCCGACTGGCGACGTGCGGCTTCCTCAGCCTGCTGCTTCGCCACGGCGGAGGCTTCGGGCTCCGCTAGTTTTTTCTTAGCAGAGGCCTCTGCCCTGTCAGCCTCCGCCTTCTCCAGGCGGAGGGCCTCTTCTTCGTTGTGCTTCTCCTGCGCATTCCACTCCGTCGCCTCCCAGAGGTTAGCAGCGGGGTCAATCCACCGAGTGGTGGCGGACGACTCCGCTGACCCCATGATGGAGGCGGCGGTGACCCTCTCAAGAGAGAGGGGAGCCCTGAAGCATGAGGGGCAAGCAGAGACTCAGATAAATCATGAAGAAAGAATAAAACTTTGAAGACAGAATACTTACGCGGAGACCAACGGCGGCTTCTTCACTTCCTTACGGAAGCGGATGGCCTTCGCGGCCGCCTCGTCCCGCCAGGTAGCCGCAGCTGAACCCTTGGGCTTCTTCGGCCGACTGCCGAACAAGGTTGGCACGGCCCTGCGCTTCTTCCGGCCGCCTGGACCGCCCGGTGCGAGAGAAGAACCCGCGCCAGGCTGGCTGGCTCCTGGCCAATGGCGAGGGGCAACTTCTCCCTCGGCGTCATCGTCAGGCCAGTCGGCGAAAGTGGCCGAAGGCCTGAAGTCGCCCGCTGTTCCTCCTCCCTCGGCGTCATCTTCCAGAGCCGCCGCCCCCAGATCGGGGTCGTCGACGTCGCTCTCCGCTCGGTCGGCGAGGAACTCGCAGGCCGGCCCCGAGGTGCCGGCTGGTGGGTGAAGGAGGGGATTCTAACCAAAGCCGACTGGTCAAAACAAAACTCGGCAAGAAGAAGACAATCCAAAGAAAGAAAAGAAAGGCGACTCACCATGGGCGGGGGGTTGGTGCGGGAGTACGGCTCCTTGCCGAATCGCCAGTCCTCCAGGAGCCTGCTGTCTGAGAGATAGTTCACCATGAAGGCCACCTCTTCGTGAGGCATGTCCTTGGTGCACATCCGACTCGGGTCGTGGTGCCTGCTCATCTGGCATATCATATGAGGGCGGCCTTGGAGTGGGAGAACTCGGCACGAAATGAAGGCGGCCAGCAGATCTGGACCAGTCAGACCCTCTGACTGCGTTAGCACTCGAAGTCGCGTGATGGCGCCGGCTCCCACAGGCGTCAGTGACTTGGCCTGGTACGACCAGTTGGGCAGTCGCCCAGCCGACGGGCTGACTTCAAAAGCCGGCAAGTTGACCTAGTCTCCCCTTGCGGAGGCATTCTTGACGTAGAAGTAGGATCTCTGCCACATCTTCACTGACTTGATCAGCGAGATGGAGGGGAAGGGATTGTCAGCCCCCGACCTTTGCACGATGATGAAAGCGCCACACTGAGCCGGCACGCCCGCAGCCTGGGTGCTGAGCTTGGAGAAGAAGAACTCCCCCCAGAGCTCGAGGGTGGGGAGGACTCCGAGGAAGCCTTTGCACATGGCCACAAAGGCGGACAGCAGCACCACTGCGTTGGGGGTGAGGTGGTGCGGCTGGAGGCCGTGGAACTCCAGGAAGGACCGGAAGAAACTGCTCGCCGGCAGCCCCAACCCGCGCAGGCATTGCGAGCGGAAGATGACCCGCTCGCCCTCCTGCGGTGCGGGGGAAATCTCCCCCTTCGGCGCAAGACGCACCTGCACGCGATCCTCACCAGGAAGCCGATGGGTCCGGCGGAGGAACTCAATGTGGTATTCATGAACTTCGGAGCCGTCCCAGGTGCCGGAGCGCACTGGGGGAGGCGCGATGACGGAGGAAGAACTCATCGCGAGTTGTCACCGCAGCATTCACCGGAGCTTGGGCGTGCGGCAGAGCGAAGAAGAGAAGAGGATGGAGGAGAGCGAGGAGCAGCAAGGAGGAAGAGAACGAGGAGTAGTGGGAAGGAGGGGCGCGCGTGCCCCCCTCTTCCCCCTACTTATAGCCCCGTGGGCTGCGAAGCCGAGGGGGCGGACATGGGGATTTACTGCGCCCACAACCCCACGACCCCCACGATCCACGTAAAGTTACTGCGCGCAGTAACTCCACGGGAATCCTAACCGTCCACTGGGGCCGCAGCGGATCCGCTCGAGCGCCGAGGCGCGGTAGTGGCGGGCCCCGCCTATGGGCCTGTCCCGTCGCGTGCGTAGGCTGGCAGGACGGCCTAGCCACGTGCCCTCGCGTGAGAGGCCAAGAACGGGCGGCCGCCTGGAGGCTTAGCTAGCACGCCACTTAAATCCCGCCGCGGCGTTTGAAATACGGAGCGAATCGGAATTGAGTGAGTCCGAGTTGAGCAAGTCCGACTCCTTCTAGTCGGCCGGGCAGAAGTCAATCAAAGACCATGTGTTGAGCACCCGGAAAGAGAAACTGCTGAGGCTTCTCGGCCGATCGTCCGCGGCGCCTCACCAGCTTCGGGGACTACTGTCGGAGTAATGGGTCACGGGTAGGCCAACCCGGGTCCCAAAACCTTTCAAGACATCGGGGCAGGCTGCGCCCCTCAAGACCCCAAGACAAAGAGCCGCCTCCTGAGGAGTCGACGGCAAGGCGGCTGACTGCCCACTCACGGCCGAGTCCCAGGGACGACTTCCAGAGAAGCCGGCTTTGCGGAGTCGGCCTGCGACTCCACCAAACCCCATGACCTCATCAAAGGGGACGAGGCAGGGGCGTGGCTACAGCAAAACCCACCCCCGCCCCTCACCAAGGGCAGGCATGGCCACAGCACACCGTACCCCGGAAGATCTCCGTGCGGCGTGTCACTATTGCCATGCCGGCCCTGACATCAGCACCGCAGGGCCGAATCCTACACCCACGACGGCTTGTCTGTACGGCCTGGAGGCAGCAGGCCCCACCAGCCAGTGAGACCTCGGGAGACGGCAGGAGAACCACTAGTCGGACCCGTCGGGAGTCGGCCCGGGGGAGTCGGCCGAGCCCTCCCCCGGGTCCCACGCGCCATTAATCCAGATGTGATGGGGAGAGGCAACAGTGATCGCCCGCCGGGCGGCGGGGCTGTTGCCATGACCTCATAATCAAGCCCGCGTCATCAGAAGCACGGCTACAGTAAGCAGCAGCCGGCAAGACCCACCAGCGGCGGACGTGGGCTCTCCGTACCCGGCTAGTCGGCGGGGCCCGCCAGTTGGCGGGCCCCAGTGGTCGGCAGAGAAGACGGAGGCCAGAGACACTGATGGCTAGGTCCACGCCCAGCCGGATTACCCTTGTACCCCCGGGGGGTAGGCCTATATAAACCCCCCAGGGCACCCATGCAAAGGGTTGGAACCCATTAGCTCTAGACCAGATCATATAGAAGGGAGAGAGCTAGCCTTGCGCCCTCCTACCACCAGAAAACAGCTCAAGGAGCAACCGTGTAAGCACTTTGCCATAGTGATCATGCGGAGACCCCGCAGAGCAGCAGTAGGGGTATTATCTCCCCGGAAAGCCCCGAAGCTGGGTAAGATTCACCGGCGTGCATGTCTTCGCCTCATCCCGTTTCCAGGCACCGGCGACGTTCTACTTGCCCCCACCATGATAAGCCATCCGTTGGCATATGTCGCACCAAACCCCCGACACATACCTAGTTCAATCTCATCACTGGCAAGTCTCTTTACTTGTTCTGTAATGCATCATCCCGTAACTAACTCATTAGTCACATTGCTTGCAAGGCTCATAGTGATGTGCATTACCGAGAGGGCCCAGAGATACCTCTCCGATAATCGGAGTGACAAATCCTAATCTTGATCTATGACAACTCAACAGACACCATCGGAGACACCTGTAGAGCATCTTTATAATCACCTAGTTATGTTGTGACGTTTGATAGCACACTAAGTGTTCCTCCGGTACTCGGAAGTTGCATAATCTCATAGTCATAGGAACATGTATAAGTTATGGAGAAAGCAATAGCAATAAACTAAACGATCATAGTGCTAAGCTAACAAATGGGTCTAGTCGATCATATCATTATCTAATGATGTGATCCCGTTCATCAAATGACAACACATGTCTATGGCTAGGAAACTTAACCATCTTTGATTAACGAGCTAGTATAGTAGAGGCAAACTAGGGACACTCTGTTTGTCTATGTATTCACACATGTACTAAGTTTCCGGTTAATACAATTCTAGCATGAATAATAAACATTTATCATGATATAAGGAAATATAAATAACAGCTTTATTATTGCCTCTAGGGCATATTTCCTTCAGTTGCACCTGGGGGTGCTCTGAGGAGATAACAAGCCACTAGGGCGCGCCAGGAGGCCCAGGTGCGCCCTGGTGGGTTGTGCCCACCTCGGGTGTCCCCCGGACCGCCTCTTTGCTCTATAAATACCCCAATATTCCCTAAACCCTAGGGGAGTCGACGAAATATTGATCCATCCGCTGCAGAGTCCAGAACCACCAGATCCAATCTAGACACCTTCTCAGACGGGGTTCACCACCTCCATTGGTGCCTCTCCGATGATGCATTAGTAGTTCTTTGTAGACCTTTGGGTCCGTAGTTAGTAGCTAGATGGCTTCTTCTCTCTCGCTGAATTCTCAATACAATGGTTGATGACCCACAAGTATAGGGGATCAATTATAGGTCTTTTCAATAAGTAAGAGTGTCGAACCCAACGAGGAGCAGAAGGAAATGATAAGTAGTTTTTAGTAAGGTAGTGTCTGCAAGTGCTAAAATTGTAAGTAGCGAGAATTTGGTAGCAAGATAATTTGTAACGAGTAAGTAACGATAATTATAACAAGTATGCAGCAAGGTAGTCCAATCCTTTGAGGCAAAGGACAGGCCAAAACGGTCTCTTATAATAAGCAAAGCATTCTTGAGGGTACACGGGAATTTCATCTAGTCACTTTCATCATATTGGTTTGATTTTTGTTCGCTACTATGATAATTTGATATGTGGGTGGACCGGTGCTTAGGTGTTGTTCTTACTTGAACAAACCTCCTACTTATGAATAACCCTCCCGCAAGCATCCGTAACTACGAGAAAAGTATTAAGAATAAATTCTAACCGTAACATTAAACTCTAGGATCCAATCAGTCCCTTACGGAATAGTGCATAAGTTGGGGTTTAAGTTTTTGTCGCTCTCGCAACCCACCCTCTATTTACTACTCCACAATGCATTCCCTTAGGCCCAAATATGGTGAAGTGTCATGTAGTCGACGTTCACATGACACCACTAAGGGATTCACAACATACATACCATCAAAATATCGAACACATATCAAATTCACATGAGTACTTGCAACATGATTTATCCCGTGACCTCAAGAACAAAGGAAACTAATCACAAACAACAAACATGCTCATGATCAGAGGGGTATTAATATGCATAATGGATCTGAACATATACTCTTCCACCAAATAAACCATACAGTAATCAACTACAAGATGTAATCAACACTACTAGTCACCCCTAGCACCAATCTATAGTTCCGGTAACAAGATTGAATACAAGAGATAAACTAGCGTTTGAGATGAGATGGTGCTGGTGAAGGTGTTGATGGAGATTGCCCTCCCCAAGATGGGAGACTTGTTGGTGATTATGATGACGATGATTTCCACCTCCGGGAAGGAAGTTCCCCCGGCAGAATCGCTCCGCCGGAGGGCAAAAGTGCTCCTGCCCAAGTTCTGCCTCGAGACGGCGGCTCTTCGTCCCAAAAGCCTCCTCCTTATTTTTTCTAGGTCAAAACCATGTATATACCAAAAGATGGGCACTGGAGGTGGGCCAAGGAGGCCACAACTCAAGATGGCAACGGGGACAAAACCCACCGGGTTTTGCTCGCCCAAACCCATCCCCACGAGAAAATCGCAAACCTGTCTCCGTCCCCATCAACGTGTGCGGGTTTAAATTTTTGCCCATCCCCTAAACCCGTCGGGTTTTCTAAACCCACGGGGAACTCATCCCCACCAGCAGTCAATGAAAACAGCAACATTTGAAAGAAAAGCAGAAGCATATTACAACAGCAGGCGACGGCTGGGGGACCTAGGTTTAGGTTTACATGTTGTGTTGTGCAGGAGAGAGAGAGGCCTGAAGAGTGAGTGACACTGCAGCGACCGAGTGAGGGGTTGGTTTGTACTCCAGGGCCTCGACACTGTGGGGTTGGGATGCTCGGGCACTGTGGCTTTGGGTCACTTGAGTCAAGATGGATCGGTGCATGCTAAAAAACGTATGTTGACGCGTTTTGTCGGGTTTCGGGTTCGGGTAGTACTCAAACGGGTTTAAACCCGTGAAACATGTCGGGTTTTATAATCTACCCATGAGCAGCCCGGCGGGGATAGAAAGTCATCCATCCCCGTCCCCTAATAGGGTAAAAACCCGCGGGGACGCGGGTTTCGGGGCCCCGTTGCCATCTTGAGCCACAACCCACCAGGGCGTGCCTAGGGGGCCTGGCGTGCCTTGGTGGGTTGTGCCCACCTGATGGCCCCCCTCTGGTGTTTATTGACTCCAATATTCCTCAAATAATTCATAAAAATTCTTCGTAAAGTTTCAGCTCATTTGGAGTTGTGCAGAATAGGTGGCCTGACGTAACTTTTCCAGGTCCAGATTTCCAGCTGCCAGAATTCTCCCTCTTGGTGTGTTCCTTGTAAATTATGAGAGAAAAGTCATTAGAATTACTCCAAAAGCATTATTATGTATAGAAACATTATAAATAATAGCAAGGAAACATGATGTAAAATGGACGTATCAACTCCCCCAAGCTTAGACCTCGCTTGTCCTCAAGCGAAAACTGAAATCGAAAAACATATCCACATGCTTTGAGAGAGAGGTGTCGATAAAAAAATACGTACATAGAAGCATCATATTGATTATTATAACAGCAGAAAAATTAAACATAGGACTTTTATCATATAACTTGCATCACATACTTCCTATGAATAAGTAACAATTCATCACATAATCGAAGTATAAAGCAAAAACTCAATTAGAAACCAACAAACTATGTTCTCAGTCAACTTTGCAACTACAATTCATCATCTTTTTAGGAAGAGTCACGTGTCGGAGCCTTTAAAGCATGCACACATACTCAACCATCATATAGTCTTCTATGATAACTAACACTCACCTTGTACCCATGAGAAAAACGTTTCAATCGGACACATAGAAAGATAGGGGCTTATAGTTTTGCCTCCCAACATACTCACCTCAAGGGTGATGTCAACAATAATAACTCATGCTATCTATATTCAACTAGACATATGTACCTAGATCTTTCCTCACCACATGATGCTTGCCAAAAAGAGAAAATAAAAAGGAATAGAAGGAAAACTTTGACTCTTTGTATAAAAGTAAATACATATAAGTAAAAGATAGGCCCTTCGCAGAGGGAAGCAGAGGTTGCCATGCGCTTATTTGTTTGTATGCTCAATCCCTTAGTGCAAGAGAACATCACGTTGTATTGCCCCTTAAGATGACAACCTTTATTATGCAGTATATTGCTTTTATTCTTTATCGTCCAAGTTCGTACAACGCTCAATTTTCTCTTACACTAAATGATCTCACACTTTTAGAAGCATTTTTTATTGCCTTTTTGCACCGATGAAAACTTACTTGAGGTATCTTGCTCACTCCCTAGGTAGGTATGGTGGACACTTGAAAAAGATTTGGGTTTAAGGGTTTTTGGATGCACAAGTAGTATCTCTACTTAGTACAGAATTTTTGGCTAGCAAAGACAGGGGGCAAGATCACATGTTAAAGGATCTATGGCAATATGACTTCTGTGTGAATATAAACAAACATAACCCATTAAGTTGTCTTCCTTGTCCAACGTCAACAATTTTGGCATATAATATTTTGATGAGGGCTCACAATCACAAAAGATTTCTAGGATAGTATATCTATATGTGAATATTCTCTTCCCTTATTAGTCCTTTCATGAGTTGCATCATCGACTAATGCTATGTTGTTCAATCTCTAATAAAGTTTTCTACTTATACTTTTCCTTATGTGGTGCCATCACCTAACAAAGGATTAGTATATAATCTTTTCATTATTTATTTCCTTTCTTCATTTACTTCCTTTCTCTTTTTTCTTTCTTCCTTATTTCTTTTCTTTATTTGCAAAATGAAAGTAAAGAAAGCAAAAACTAAAACTAACTTCATTATATAGCTTACACACGATTCCAAGGATAGATCACTAAGCAAACTCTCAAAAGAAGAAAGGATCGAACTAAACTTTATTTCATCTGAAAGCAAAAGAATGAACTAAGATAAATAAAAGCAGAAGATAGTGGTATGATACAATACCGGGGCACCTCCCCCAAGCTTGGCGGAAGCCAAGGGGAGTGCCCACACATGATACTGAATTCTTCTTTTGGTGGTGAAAGAGATATCCTGTCCTTGGAGGAGCTTGAAGAGGCCATGGTAGATGGAATCTGACAGAAAACAACAAGGAAAAAGAGAACAGAGGATTTCTCCGTGATACGGTGATCAATAGGTTTAGAAGTATATATAGATTTTTTATATTGCATGACAAGTATATGGTAGAAAAACGGAGTATGAGAGGTGTGCCCACCAGGGTACGCTTCCTGGGAGTTTCTTTATTTCCAAAATTTTAAAATATTCCAAAACTGATAAAAATATTATTGTAGATTTTTTGGAGTCCGTTTACCTACCGTATCACGTACCTCCTTATTTTCACAATTCTGGAGTGTTCCGGAAGGACTCTTTTATGTGTTCTTCCAGTGTCAAAGTTTGGATAATATTACTTTCAACATTAATAGGCGTACCTGAGATATAATGCTTTATTCGTTGCCCATTGACAACCTTCGGGTTTGTGCATTAAAAATTATTTATTTTGATGGCTCCAGGCCGGTAAACCTCCTCGAAGACATAGGGGCCTTCCCATTTCGAGAGGAGCTTTCCTGCAAAAAATCTAACATGAGAGTTGTACAAAAGAACATATTCTCCAACTATAAACTCACGCTTTTGGATTCTTTTGTCATGCCATCTTTTAACTTTTTCTTTGAATAACTTTGCATTTTCATAATCTTGGGTTCTCCATTCATCTAATGAGCTTATATCAAATAACCTCTTTTCACCAGCAAGTTTGAAATCATAATTGAGTTCTTTAATTTCCCAATAAGATTTATGTTCTAACTCAATAGGCAAATGACAAGCTTTTCCATAAACCATTTTATAAGGAGACATACCCATAGGATTTTTATAAGCTGTTCTATAAGCCCAAAGTGCATCATCTAATTTCTTAGACCAATTCTTCCTCGACCTATTGACAGTCTTTTGCAAAATTAATTTTATTTCTCTATTGCTAAGTACAACTTGACCACTAGACTAAAGATGATATGGTGATGCAATTCTATGGTTAACATCATACTTAGCATGCATTTTACGGAAAACACCATGAATAAAGTGTGAACCACCATCAGTCATTAAATATCTAGGGACTCCAAACCTTGGGAAAATAACTTCCTTAAGCATTTTAATAGAGGTGTTGTGATCAACATTACTAGTTGGAATAGCTTCTACCCATTTAGTAACATAATCAACATCAACCAAAATATGTGTATACCCATTAGAGGAAGCAAAAGGTCCCATGCAATCAAATCCCCAAACATCAAATGGTTCAATAGCAAGTGAATAACTCATAGGCATTTATTGACGCTTATCGATATTACCTATTCTTTGACATTCATCACAAGATGAGACATACTTACGAGCATCCTTGAAGAGAGTATGCCAATAAAATCCAGACTACAATACCTTGTGAGCACTTCTATCTCCAGCATGATGCCCTCCATTGTTGGAAATATGCCCTAGAGGCAATAATAAATTGGTTATTATTATATTTCCTTGTTCATGATAATCGTTTATTATCCATGCTAGAATTGTATTGTAGGAAACTCAGATTACATGTGTGAATACATAGACCACAACATGTCCTAGTAAGCCTCTAGTTGACTAGCTCGTTGATCAATAGATGGTCATGGTTTCCTGACCATGGACATTGGATGTCATTGATAACGGGATCACATCATTAGGAGAATGATGTGATGGACAAGACCCAATCCTAAGCCTAGCACAAGATTGTATAGTTCGTCTGCTAAAGCTTTTCTAATGTCAAGTATCATTTCCTTAGACCATGAGATTGTGCAACTCCCGGATACCGTAGGAGTGCTTTGGGTGTGTGCCAAACGACACAACGTAACTGGGTGGCTATAAAGGTACACTACAGGTATCTCCAAAAGTGTCTGTTGGGTTGGCACGAACCG
The DNA here is from genome assembly GCF_003073215.2 of Triticum urartu. Lineage (NCBI taxonomy): Eukaryota > Viridiplantae > Streptophyta > Magnoliopsida > Poales > Poaceae > Triticum > Triticum urartu. Next base: position 583,093,858 of record NC_053028.1, read on the forward strand.
AGACTGGGATTTGTCACTCCATGTAAACGGAGAGGTATCTCTGGGCCCACTCGGTAGGACATCATCATAATGTGCACATTGTGACCAAGGAGATGATCACGGGATGATGTGTTACGGAACGAGTAAAGAGACTTGCTGGTAACGAGATTGAACAAGGTATCGGATACCGATGATCGAATCTCGGGGAAGTACAATACCGCTGGACAAAGGGAATTGTATACGGGATTGATTGAATCCTCGACATCGTGGTTCATCCGATGAGATCATCGTGGAACATGTGGGAGCCAACATGGGTATCCAGATCCCGCTGTTGGTTATTGGCCGGAGAGTTGTCTCGATCATGTCTGCGTGGTTCCCGAACCCGTAGGGTCTACACACTTAAGGTTCAGTGACGCTAGAGTTGTTATGGGAAATAGTATGTGGTTACCGAAGGTTGTTCGGAGTCCCGGATGAGATCCCGGACATGACGAGGAGCTCCGAAATGGTCCGGAGGTGAAGATCGGTATATTGGACGAAGGGCATTGGAGTCTGGAATTGTTCCGGGGGTACCAGGTGATGACCAGCGTGTCTGAAAGGGGTTTCAGAGGCCCCGACAAGCGTTGGGGGGCCTTATGGGCCAAGGGGAGAGGGCACATCATCCCACTAAGGGGCTGAGCGCCCCTCCCACCCCATCTCATGTAACCAGGAGAGGTGGGGGCGCCATCCCTAGGGCAGCCGCCCCTCCCGGCTTGGGGGACAAGTTTCCTAGGGGGTGGGGGCGCCCAAACCCATCTAGGGTTTCCCCTATGGCCGCCGCCCCTGCCCTAGGGAACCCTAGGGCGCCTCCCCCTCCTCCCTTCCCCCTATATATAGTGAGGGAGAGAGAGGGAAGCCGCACCCTTCCCCTGGCGCAGCCCTCTTCCTCCTCCAACACCTCATCCTCCTCCGTAGTGCTTGGCGAAGCCCTGCCGGAGAACCACGAGCTCCATCACCACCACGCCATCATGTTGTCGGAGTTTTCCCTCAACTTCTCCTCTCACCTTGCTGGATCAAGAAGGAGGAGACGTCTCCCAACCGTACGTGTGTTGAACGCGGAGGTGCCGCCCGTTCGGCGCTAGGATCATCGGTGATTTAGATCACGATGAGTACGACTCCATCAACCCCGTTCACTTGAACGCTTCCGCTTAGCGATCTACAAGGGTATGTAGATGCACTCTCCTTCCCCTCGTTGCTAGATTACTCCATAGATTTATCTTGGTGATGCATAGAAAATTTTAAATTTCTGCTACGATCCCCAACAGTGGCATCATGAGCTAGGTCTATGCGTAGTTTCTATGCACGAGTAGAACACAAAGCAGTTGTGGGTGTCAATATTGTCAATTTACTTGCCATTACTAGTCTTATCTTGATTCGGCAGCATCGTGGGATGAAGCGGCCCGGACCGACCTTACACGTACTCTTATGTGAGACTGGTTCCACCAACTGACATGCACTAGTTGCATAAGGTGGCTAGCGGGTGTCTGTCTCTCCCACTTTAGTCGGATTGGATTCGATGAAAAGGGTCCTTATGAAGGGTAAATAGAAATTGGCATATCACGTTGTGGTTTTCGCATAGGTAAGAAACGTTCTTGCTAGAAACCTATAGCAGCCACGTAAAAACTTGCAACAACAATTAGAGGACGTCTAACTTGTTTTTGCAGCATATGCCTTGTGATGTGATATGGCCAAAAGGATGTGATGAATGATATATGTGATGTATGAGATTGATAATGTTCATGTAATAGGAATCACGACTTGCATGTCAATGAGTATAACAACCGGCAGGAGCCATAGGAGTTGTGTTAATTTATTTATGACCTGTGTGTCAACATAAATGTCATGTAATTACTTTACTTTATTGCTAAAGCGTTAGCCATAGTTGTAGAAGTAATAGATGACGAGACAACTTCAAGAAGACACGATGATGGAGATCATGGTGTCATGCCGGTGACAACGATGATCATGGAGCCCCAAAGATGGAGATCAAAAGGAGCAAAATGATATTGGCCATATCATGTCACTATTTGATTGCATGTGATGTTTATCATGTTTTACATCTTATTTGCTTAGAACGACGGTAGCTTAAATAAGATGATCTCTCGCAATAATTTCAAGAAAGTGTTCCCCCTAACTGTGCACCGTTGCGAAGGTTCGTTGTTTCGAAGCACCACGTGATGATCGAGTGTGATAGATTCTAACGTTCGAATACAATGGGCGTAAGCCAGATTTACACACGCAATACACTTAGGTTGACTTGACGAGCCTAGCATGTACAGACATGGCCTCGGAACACGGAAGACCGAAAGGTCGAACATGAGTCGTATAGAAGATACTATCAACATGAAGATGTTCACCTATGTTGACTAGTCCGTCTCACGTGATGATCGGACACGGCCTAGTTGACTCGGATCATGTTTCACTTAGATGACTAGAGGGATGTCTATCTGAGTGGGAGTTCATTGAATAATTTGATTAGATGATCTTAATTATCATGAACATAGTCTAAATTGTCTTTGCAAATATGTTGTGGATAAATAGCTCACGCTTTAGCTCCCTGTTTCAATATGTTCCTAGAGAAAGATTAAGTTGAAAGATATTGTAAGCAATGATGCGGACTAGGTCCGTAGTCCGAGGAGTGTCCTCACTACTACACAGAAGGCTTACGTCTTTGATGCACCGCTCGATGTGCAAACCCCTACAACATCGTCTGTGGACGTTGTGAACACCTGATAGACACATCCTGATGACTACTTGATAGTTTAGTGCACCATACTTTACGGCTTAGAATCGGGATTCCAATGACGTTTTGAATGCCATAGAACATATGAGATGTTCCAAGAGCTGAAATTGGGATTTCAGGCTCATGCCCGTGTTGAGAGGTATGAGACCTCTGACAAGTTCTTTTGCCAACAAGATGGAGGAGAATAGCTCAGCTAGTGAGCATGTGCTCAGAATGTCTAGGTGCTACAATCACTTAAATCAAGTGGGAGTTAAACTTCTGGATAAGATAGTGATTGATAGAGTTCTCTAGCCACTATCACTAAGCTACTAGATCTTCGTGACGAACTATGACATGCAAGGGATGGAGTTGATCCCGGAGCTGTTCGCAGTGCTTAAGAACGCAAAAGGTAGAAATCAAGTAGGAGCATCAAGCGTTGATGGTTTAACAAGACCACTGGTTTCAAGAAGGGCAAGGGCTAGAAGGGAAACTTCATGGATGGCAAACCAGTTGCCGCTCCAGTGAAGGAACCCAAGGTTGAACCCAAACCCGAGACTAAGTGCTTCTATTGTAAAGGGAACAGTCACTGGTAGCGGAATTACCCCAAATGCATGGTAGATAAGAAGGGTGGCAACTTCAACAAAAATTATACGTGTTATTAATGTGTACCTCACTAGTACTCCTGGTAGCACCTGGGTATTGGATACCGGTTCAGTTACTATTATTGGTGACTTGAAGCAAAAGCTATGGACTAAACGGAGACTGGCTGAGGGCGAGGTGACGATGTATGTCGGAAGTGTTTCCAAAGTTGATAAGATCACCATCGCACGCTCCATCTACCTTCGGGATTAGTATTGAACCTAGATAAATGTTATCAGGTGTCTATGTTGAGCATGAATATGATTAGATCATGTTCATTGCAATACGGTCATTCATTTAAGTTAGAGAATAATGGTTATTCTGTTTACATGAATGATACCTTTCATGGTCATGGTTCATTGAATCTCGGTCGTGGTGATACACATGTTCACGCCAAAAGATGTAGAGTTAATAATGATAGTACCACTTTCTTGTGGCACTGCCGCTTAGGTCATATTGGCGTAAGATGCATGAAGAAACTCCATATCGATGGATGTTTGGAGTCACTTGATTTTGAATCGCTTGACACATGCGAGCCATGCCTCATGGGCAGGATGACTAAGACCCCGTTTTAAGGTACAATGAAACGGGTAAGTGACTTGTTGGAAATCATACATGCAGATGTGTGTGATCCAATGATAATTGGAGCGTGCAGGGGATATCGCTATTTTCTCATCTTCACTGACGATTTGAGTAGATATAAGTATATTTACTTAATGAAGCACAAGTCTGAAACATTTGAAAAGTTCAAGCGATTTCAGAGTGAAGTTAAGAATCATCATAACAAGAAGATCAAATTCCTACGATCTGATCAATGATAATTTCTGAGTTATGAGTTTGGTAACACTTAAGACATTGTGGAATTATTTCACAGTTGAAGCCACCTAGAACACCACAGGGTAATGGTGTGTCCGGACATCATAAACGAACCTTATGAGATATGGTGCGATCTACGATGTCTCTTACCGATCTACCATTTTCATTTTGAGGTTATGCGTTAGAGACAGCTGCATTCACTTTAGATAGGACACCATCTAAGTCCGTTGAGACGACGTCGTAAGAATATGGTTTGGCAAGAAACCAAAGTTGTCGTTTCTTAATGTTTGGGGCTGCGATGCTTAAGGCTTCAGCCGGAGAAGCTCGAACCCAAAGCGGACAAACACATCTTCATAGGATACCCAAGGGTGACAGATGGGTATACCTTCTATCTCAGATCCGAGGGCAAATTGTTTGTCGCTAAGAACGGGTCCTTTCTCGAGAAGGAGTTTCTCTCGAAAGAATTGAGTGGGAGGAAGATAGAACTTGATGAGGTTGTTGAACCTTTACTTCAACCAGAGAGTGACACAACATAGAAAGATGTTTTCTGTGGCGCCTACGTCTGTTGAATAGGAAGTTAGTGATAGTGATCATGAAGCTTCGGATCAAGTTTCTATGGAACCTCGTAGGTCGATAAGGATATGTACTACTCCTAAGTGGTACGGTAATCCTTTCTTAGATATCATGTTGTTAGACAACAATAAACCTATGATCTATGGAGAAGCGATGGTGGGCCCGTATTCCGACAAACGGTTAGAAGCCATGAAATCCGAGATAGGATCCATATATCAGAACAAAGTATGGACTTTGGTGGACTTGCCCGATGATCGGCAAGCCATTGAGATAAATGGGTCTTTAAGAAGAAGACGGACGTGGGCGGTAATGTTACCGTCTATGAAGCTTGACTTGTGGGAAAGAGTCTTTTCACAAGTTCAAGGAGTTGACTACGATGAGAATTTCTCACCCGTAGCCATGCTTAAGTCCGTCGGAATCATGTTAGCATTAGCTGTATTTTTCGATTATGAAATCTTACAGATGGATGTCAAAACAAGTATTTTTACCAGTTTTCGTAAGAAAAGTTGTATGTGATACAATAAAAGGTTTTGACGATCCTAATGATGCTAAAAGGTATGCTGGCTCCAGCAATCCTTCTATGGACTAGAGCAAGCATCTGGGAATCGGAATATATGTTTTGATGGAGTGATCAAAGCTTTTAGGTTTGTACAATGTTTGCTAGAAACTTGTATTTACAAGAAAGTGAGTGGGAGCACTACAACATTTCTGATAAGTATATGTGGATGACATATTGCTGATTCGAAATAATGTAGAATTTCTGGAAAGCATAAACGGTTGTTTGAAGAGTGTTTTTCAAAGGAAGACCTGGATAAAGCTGCTTACAAAGAACACACACCTTGACATTTTTTTGATGGAGTTCAAAATAGATCATTCAAAGAAGGGGTTCTTACCTGAGTTGTAAGGTGTGAAGTTGAGTAAGACTCAAAGCTTGACCACGGCAGAAGAAAGAGGAAGGACGAAGGTCGTCCCCTATGCTCTTGTCATAGGCTCTATACGGTATGCCATGCCGAGTACCGCACCTGATGTGTGCCTTGCCACATGTCTGGCAAGAGGGTACAAAGGTGATCTAGGACTGGATCACCAGATAGCGGTCAAAATTATCCTTAGAAGAATAAGGAAATGTTTCTCGGTTATGGAGGTGATAAAGAGTTCGATGTAAAGAGTTACGTCGATGCAAGCTTAACACCTATCCGGATAGCTCTGAGTAGAGATACCGGATACGTATAATGGAGCAACAATTTGTAATAGCTCCAAGTGGAATGTGGTAGCAGCATCTACGATATGACATAAAGTTTTGCGAAATACATAGGGATCTAAATATGGCAAGACCCGTTGACTACAACCTCTCTCACAAGCATAACATGATCAAACCCAAAACTCTTTGAGTGTTTATCACATAGTGATGTGAAATAGATCATTGAGTCTAGTAGACTCTTGGATGTTGGTCACATGGCGATGTGACCTGTGAGTGTTAATCACATGGCGATGTGAACTAGATTATTGACTCTAGTGCAAGTGGGAGATGTTGGAAATATGCCCTAGAGGCAATAATAAATTGGTTATTATTATATTTCCTTGTTCATGATAATCGTTTATTATCCATGCTAGAATTGTATTGATAGGAAACTCAGCTACATGTGTGGATACATAGACAACACCATGTCCCTAGTAAGCCTCTAGTTGACTAGCTCGTTGATCAATAAGATGGTTACGGTTTCCTGACCATGGACATTGGATGTCGTTGATAACGGGATCACATCATTAGGAGAATGATGTGATGGACAAGACCCAATCCTAAGCCTAGCACAAGATCGTGTAGTTCGTTTGCTAAAGCTTTTCTAATGTCAAGTATCATTTCCTTAGACCATGAGATTGTGCAACTCCCGGATACCGTAGGAGTGCTTTGGGTGTGCCAAACGTCACAACATAACTGGGTGGCTATAAAGGTACACTAAAGGTATCTCCGAAAGTGTCTGTTAGGTTGGCACGAATCGAGACTGGGATTTGTCACTCCGTGTAAACAGAGAGGTATCTCTGGGCCCACTCAGTAGGACATCATCATAATGTGCACAATGTGACCAAGGAGTTGATCACGGGATGATGTGTTATGGAACGAGTAAAGAGACTTGCCGGTAACGAGATTGAACAAGGTATCGGATACCGACGATCGAATCTCGGGCAAGTACAATACCGCTGGACAAAGGGAATTGTATACGGGATTGATTGAATCCTCGACATTGTGGTTCATCCCGTGAGATCATCGTGGAACATGTGGGAGCCAACATGGGTATCCAGATCCCGCTGTTGGTTATTGGCCGGAGAGTTGTCTCGATCATGTCTGCATGGTTCCCGAACCCGTAGGGTCTACACACTTAAGGTTCGGTGACGCTAGAGTTGTTATGGGAAATAGTATGTGGTTACCGAAGGTTGTTCGGAGTCCCGGATGAGATCCCGGACATGACGAGGAGCTCCGGAATGGTCCGGAGGTGAAGATCGGTATATTGGACGAAGGGCATTGGAGTCCGGAATTGTTTCGGGGGTACCAGGTGATGACCAGCGTGTTCGAAAGGGGTTTCGGAGGCCCCGGCAAGCGTTGGGGGGCCTTATGGGCCAAGGGGAGAGGGCACATCAGCCCACTAAGGGGCTGAGCGCCCCTCCCACCCCATCTCACGTAACCAGGAGAGGTGGGGGCACCACCCCTAGGGCAGCCGCCCCTCCCGGCTTGGGGGGCAAGTTTCCTATGGGGTGGGGGCGCCCAAACCCATCTAGGGTTTCCCCTGTGGCCGCCGCCCCTCCCCTAGGGAACCCTAGGGCGCCTCCCCCTCCTTCCTTCCCCCTATATATAGTGAGGGAGAGAGAGGGCAGCCGCACCCTTCCCCTGGCGCAGCCCTCTTCCTCCTCCAACACCTCATCCTCCTCCGTAGTGCTTGGCGAGGCCCTGCCAGAGAACCACGAGCTCAATCACCACCACGCCGTCGTGCTGTCGGAGTTTTCCCTCAACTTCTCCTCTCACCTTGCTGGATCAAGAAGGAGGAGACGTCTCCCAACCGTACGTGTGTTGAACGCGGAGGTGCCGTCCGTTCGGCGCTAGGATCATCGGTGATTTAGATCACGATGGGTACGACTCCATCAACCCCGTTCACTTGAACGCTTCCGCTTAGCGATCTACAAGGGTATGTAGATGCACTCTCCTTCCCCTCGTTGCTAGATTACTCCATAGATTGATCTTGGTGATGCGTAGAAAATTTTAAATTTCTGCTATGATCCCCAACATCCATAAGCTTCGGAGTGACATTTCCGTAGGCTTTGTCCCTGTTCATGCTCATCTACACAACGTATAATAATACCATCTACTCCTTCTTTATAAAGATGTGGGTCATCCCAAAAGTAATGTCTTAAATCATAGAAGAATTTTTTCTTTTGCTGGTATGTAAAGCTAGGTGGTAAATATTTAGCAACAATGTAATTAGCATAGTTAGCATGCCAAGGAGTACCATCAGCAACATTTATTGCAGCTAACTGCTCATCAGGAAAACTATCATCAATAGGAAGTGGGTCATCAAGCACATTTTCAAGCCTAGACAAATTATCAGCTACGGGGTTCTCAGCTCCTTTTCTATCGATAATATGCAAATCAAATTCTTGTAACAAGAGAACCCAACAAATAAGCCTAGGTTTATCATCTTTCTTTTCCATAAGATATTTAATAGCATCATGGTCTATGTGAATAGTTACTTTGGAATCAACAATATACGGTCTAAACTTATCACAAGCAAACACCACTCCTAAGAATTCTTTTTCAGTAGTAGCATAATTTCTTTGAGCACTGCTAGAGTTTTACTAGCATAATGAATAACATTAAGTTTCTTATCAACTCTTTGTCCTAGAAAAACACCAACAACATAATCACTAGCATCACACATAACTTCAAAAGTCAAGTTCCAATCAGGTGGTTAAACAATAGCTGCGGATATTAAGGCTTTCTTAAGTGTTTCAAAGGCTTCAAAACAATCATCATCAAAAACAAAATGAATATCCTTTTGCAAAAGATTAGTAAGGGGCCTAGAAATTTTAGAGAAGTCTTTAATGAACCTCCTATAGAAACCAGCATGACCTAGGAAACTACGAATACCTTTGATGTCCTTAGGACATGGCATTTTCTCAATTGCATCAACCTTAGCTTGGTCCACTTCAATACCTCTTTCAGAAATTTTATGACCCAAGACAATGCCTTCATTAACCATAAAGTGGCACTTCTCCCAATTCAAGACAAGATTTGTTTGGTCACATCTCTGCAAAACTCGCTCAAGATTGCTTAAACAATCATCAAAAGACTTCCCATAAGCAGAAAAGTCATCCATGAAAACCTCAATAATCTTTTCACAAAAGTCAGAGAATATAGCCATCATACATCTTTGAAAGGTAGCAGGTGCATTACATAAACCAAAAGGCATATGTCTATAAGCATAGGTTCCAAATGGACAAGTAAAAGTGGTCTTTTCTTGATCAGGTTGAGAAATAGGTATTTGTGAGAAGCCAGAATATCCATCAAGGAAGCAAAAGTGTGTGTGCTTAGATAATCTTTCAAACATTTGATCAATAAAAGGCAAAGGGTAATGATCTTTTCTAGTAGCTTTATTTAATTTTCTAAAATCAATTACCATTCTATAGCCTATAACAATTGTTTGTGGAATGAGTTCATTCTTATCATTAGAAACAACAGTAATACCTCCTTTCTTAGGAACACAATGAACAAGGCTTACCCATCTACTATCAGCTATAGGATAAATTATACCTGCTCACAGAAGTTTTAATATTTCCGTTCTTACCACCTCTTTCATCTTCGGATTTAACTCACGTTGGTGATCAACAACTGGTTTAGCATCAGGTTCCATATTAATTTTATGCTGACATAGAGTGGGACTAATGCCCTTTAAATCATCAAGAGTATATCCAATAGCATCTCGGTGCTTCCTTAGAACTTTCAATAATCTTTCTTCTTCATGTTCTGAAAGGTTAGCACTAATAATAACATGATATATCTTCTTTTCATCAACATAAGCATATTTCAAAGTGTCTGGCAATTGTTTTAATTCAAACACAGGATCACCTTTAGGTGCTGGAGGACCTCCAAGAGTTTCAATAGGCAAATTGTGCTTAAGCAGAAGACGTTGTTCAAAGAAAATATTATCTATTTCATTTCTTTCATGCATATGTAAATCATTTTCATGGTCTAGCAAGTATTGTTCTAAAGGATCAGTAGGTGGTACAACAATAGAAGCAAGACCAATTAAGTCATCCTTACTAGGCAATTCTTTTTCATGATGGTTTCTACTAAACTTGGAAAAATTAAACTCATGAGACTCATCACCAAAGCTAACACCCACAGTTTGTTTCTGGCAACCTATCCTAGCATTAACTATGTTCAGGAAAGGTCTTCCGAAGTTAATGAGACAGAAGTCATCTTGCGGGGTACCAAGAACAAGAAAATTAGTAGGATATTTTATCTTCCCACACAACACTACAACATCTCTAATAATCCCACAAGGTCATATGGTGTCTCTATTTGCAAGTTTAATAGTGATATCTATGTCTTCTAACTCTGTAGGTGCTATGTCTTCCCTAATTTCTTGATATAACTTGTAAGGAATAGCACTCACACTAGCACCCATGTCACATAAACCATGATAACAGTGATCTCCTATTTTAACTGAAATAACAGGCATGCCAACAATAGGTCTATGTTTATCTTTTCCATCAGGCTTAGAAATTCTAGCAGCTTCATCACAGAAGTAAATAACATGCCCATCCATATCTTTTTCCAAGAGATCTTTAGCCATAGAAATGCTAGGTTCTACTTTAATTTGTTCATTAGGTTTAGTGTTATAACAGAGCTTTTGTTAACCACAGTTGAAACTTTAGCATGTTCCTTATCCTAACAGGAAAAGGAGGTTTCTCAAATAAGCTATAGGAATAACTGGATCAACATTATAAAGTATAGTTTCTTCTTTAACTGGTACCGGCTCTTTAATTTCTTCTTTAATAGGTGGGTGATATTGAAGCCATTCCTCTTTAGGGAGTTCAACATGATTAGCAAATGATTCACAAAAAGAGGCTACTATCTCAGAGTCAAGTCCATATTTAGTGCTAAACTTTTGAAAAGCATCGGTATCCATAAAAGATTTAACACAATCATACTTAAGATTTATACCTGACTCTTTACCTTCGTCGAGTTCCCAATCTTCAGAGTTGCGTTTAATTCTTTCCAAAAGATCCCACCAGAATTCAATTGTCTTCTTCATAAATGAACCAGCACAAGAAGTATCAAGCATGGTTTGATCATTACGAGAAAGCCGAGCATAAAATTCGGAATAATAATTTCTCTTGAGAGCTCATGGTTGGGGCATGAATTTAACATTGACTTAAGCCTCCCCCAAGCTAGAGAGATACTTTCTCCTTCACGAGGCCAAAAATTATATATATAATTCCGATCACAATGAACTAGATGCATAGGATAATTTTTTTGGTGAAACTCCAATTTCAAACAATTCTAATTCCATGATCCAATATCATCGCATAGGCTATACCATGCCAATGCTTTTCCCTTCAAAGATAAAGGGAAAACCTTTCTCATCACCTCATCTCCGGGTAAACCTGCGAGCTTAAACAATCCACAAATTTGTTCCACATATATCAAGTGCGTATCAGGATGTTCAGTTCCATCTCCTGCGTAAGGATTAGCTAGCAGTTGTTCTATCATACCCGAAGGAATTTCATATTCAATATTTTAAGTAGGTGCTGTAGGTTGAGGGGCAATTAATTGTGGTTCTAGATGAGGTGAAGATACCCCAAATATACCCCTCAAAGGATTGTTTTCCATAGTAATAAGTGACAATAAATTTCAGCACACTATATAAATGTTTCCTTACCGACTTCCACTTACCAAAGGAGCTTCACTCCCCGGCAATGGCGCCAGAAAATAGCTTTGATGACCCACAAGTATAGGGGATCAATTTTAGCTCTTTTTAATAAGGAAGAGTGTCGAACCCAACAAGGAGTAGAAGGAAATGATAAGTAGTTTTCAGTAAGGTAGTGTCCGCAAGTGCTGAAATTGTAAGTAGCGAGTAATTTGATAACAAGATAATTTGTAACGAGCAAGTAACGATGATTGTAACAAGTATGCAGCAAGCTAGCCCAGTCCTTTTGAGGAAAAGGATAGGCCAAGATGGTCCCTTATAATAAGCAAAGCATTTTTGAGGGTACACGGGAATTTCATCTAGTCACTTTCATCATATTGGTTTGATTTGTGTTCGCTAATTTGATATGTGGGTGGACCGGTGCTTAGGTTCTGTTCTTACTTAAACAAACCTCCTACTTATGATTAACCCTCCTGCAAGCATCTGCAACTACGAGAAAAGTATTAAGAATAAATTCTAACCATAGCATTAAACTCTAGGATCCAATCGGTCCCTTACGGAATAGTGCATAAACTGGGGTTTAAGTTTTTGTCACTCTCGCAAGCCACCCTCTATTTACTACTCCACGATGCATTCCCTTAGGCCCAAATATGGTGAAGTGTCATGTAGTCGACGTTCACATGACACCACTAAGGGAATCACAACATACATACCATCAGAATATTGAACACATATCAAATTCACATGATTACTTGCAACATGATTTATCCCGTGACCTCAAGAACAAAGGTAACTACTCACAAACAACAAACATGCTCATGATCAGAGGGGTATTAATATGCATAATGGATCTGAACATATACTCTTCCACCAAGTAAACCATATAGTAATCAACTACAAGATGTAATCAACACTACTAGTCACCCCCTAGCACCAACACTACAAAAAAGTCACACCCGTGACATTTTGGGCCAAACAAATTTTTTTCTATCATACTTATGACACTTCTATGACGATAATTGTGACAAAACCCGGTATCATCATAGATGTGGTGGGGTCCTACTTCTATGACAAAAAATCATGACAGAAAATGGGTTTTTGTCCTGGGCGGGCCGGAGACGCAGCTGCATGACATTCTTTGGGCCGTCCATGATGGAAAAAACCATGGTAGAAGAGAGGGCGTGGAAAATATCGGGGAGGTCCTAGTTATGGTGGGTGGTCGGGGGCCGAATGATGCGCGTTTCTCTCGTATGTACGCGCGTGTGTGCGAGGCATTGGGATCTAACTGAACCCGAGCGATTGCACTAGCTACGCTACTGAACCCGAGCGATCGATCCCTTGCTGTTAACTGAACCCGAGTGATTCCTTTTGCTACTGATGCTAACTGAAGCCAATCGAACACTGCTGCCTCTTTCCCTTGATGAACAGTGAGCATTGTTGAGGGGGTTTGGATGAACAGTTCCTGGTGGGGGTTGGATGAACAGGACCCCATGGTAGTAGAGGTCGTTGCTGCTGGATGAACAGTACCCCGATCGATCGAGCCGGTGGATGAACAGTACCCCGTGGAGGGCTGGATGAACAGGACCCCATGGAGGGCTGGTTCAACAGTAGCCGGTGGAGGGCTGGTTGAATAGTAGCCGATGGAGGGCTTGATGAATAGTAGCCCATGGAGGGGTGGTTGAACAGGACCCCGTGGAGAGGGCTGGCTGAACAGTAGCCGGTGGAGGAGCGGTGGAGGCTGGATGAACAGGATCCCGTGGGTGAACAGTCGTAGGTGGAGGCTGGAGGAGGTCGACGGTGGATGAACACGAGCCCATGGAGGCAGTCGATGGTGGATGAACAGTAGCCCGTGGAGTCCGTTGGCGCTGGAGATGAACAGTATCCCGTGGAGTCCCGTTTTGCAGTAGGGCACACCCCTCCTGATGAATAGGACCCCCGTTTCGACCGTAGTGCTCCAACACAAGTCTGTTTCCTCCGTTTTGTGGTACGCCACACCCCTCCCGATCAACATGACCCCGTTTCGACCATAGGAGGTCCGTTTCCTCCGTTTTGCGGTATGCCAGACCCCTCTCTATGAACAGGATCCCATTTCGACCGTGGCCGCTCAAACACAAGGCCGTTTCCTCCGCTCTGCGGTACGCTGGGCCTCGTTTCCATCGGTTGTTCCGTCCAAGCCGTTTGGCTCCTGATGAACACGACGACGCATTCCATTCCGACCCAGCCGGTTGCCTCCCCATGAACACGAGACGGTGCAGCTTCTCCGTTCAGACCCAGCCATGTACACGAGCCCTGGCCGTATGTATGCACGATTAGGCGTTCGAGACCCTGCCCGTATGTACATACATGGCCGTATTTTCTTTCTTGCACCCTGGCCGCTGTACGTACGTGTACATGCTACGTGCGCGCCTCTACTACGACACGTGCGCGCCTCTACATCGACCAGTATGTATGTACACATTCGTAACCAGAATGAAAACGCTACGTATGCTTCGACCAGGTGGGTCCCGACTGTCAGGCACTTCCTTGCGTGCGAAGATGTAGCTAGTGGGTCCCAACAGTCAGGGGGCGAATCTTTTTTTTTGCCCGTAATATGGATGCACTTCCTTGCGTGCGAAGATGTAGCTGGTGGGTCCCAGCAGTCAGGGGGAAACATTTTTTTTGCGAAGTACGGTGGCCCATCCGTTGGGTCCCTGCTGTCAGGTGGAGGAATCATTATTTTCCACATAATAAGGAGGCACTTCCTTTCTGTGGCCGTGGACCCAGCTGTTAGCCTCTCCACGTACAGTACACTTCCGATGGAAGTCGGTCGTTGACCACATTGACCACGTCGCGCTGAGAGCACCAAGGCGGTGGACGACGGCGAGGCCTAGGAAGGGGACGGCACGGAGCCGGGGAAGACGTGGCAGTGGATGCCCACGCAGAGGGGAGTATGTGGGTTGACTGCTTCGGCTTCGGTGTGAGGCTGCCGTCACCGGAGAATAATAGGAGGTGTGGGTGAGTATAGAGGGATGGCATGGCCAGCGGTGGCAGCACAGCCGGACACGGGAGGCAGGAGCAGGTGGCACGCCCAACGCTTGTTTGGGCGTCTGGAGCAAGAAGACCAGAGGTTGAAGAAGCACTACGACCGTTGGACGGACATTGTACGGTCACTGGAGCTAGAATCGTTCATATTGACTAATTTGACAAATCCCTCAATCCTCGTCAACTTAGTAGGCCCACAAGTCAGCCTCCCATTATGCTGGGTCCCAGCTAGGAGGGGTATTCATTTTTGGGTGCATAATAAGGAGGCACTTCCTTGTGTACGAAGACATAGCTGGTGGGTCCGACCTGTCAGCGGGGGGAACATTTTTTCGTGAAATACAAAGGCCCTTCTGGTGGCAGGTGGAGGAATCATTATTTTGCGTGTAATAAGGAGGCATTTCCTTGTGTGCAGCCGTGGACCCAGCTGTCAGCCTCTCCACGTACAGTCCAGGTCTGATGGATGTCGTTCGTTGACCACATTGACCACGCCGCGCCGAGAGCACCAGGGTGGCGGACGACAGCAAGGCCTAGGAAGGGGATGACACAGAGCCGAGGAAGACGCGGCAGTGGATGCCCACACGGAGAGGAGTACGGGGGTTCACTGGTTTGGTTGCGGTGTGTGGCTGATGTCGCTGGAGAATAACAAGGGGTGTGGGTGAGTAGAGGGATGGCATGGCCAGTGATGGGAGTAGTAGGGGGCGGTGAGGCCTCTGTGGCAGCACAACCGGCCACGGGAGGCAGGAGCAGGTGGCACGACCGGTGCTACTTTGGGCGGCTGGAGCAAGAAGACCAGAGGTTGAAGAAGCACGACGGCCGTTGGATGGACATCGTACGATCACTACAGCTAGAATCGTTTATAATGACTAAGTTGACAAAGCCCTTGGTACGTGTCAACTTAGTAGGCCCATAGGCCAGCCTCCGGAACGGTGCACCCCAGATGTCAGGGGGAGGAATCATTTTTTGAGCGGCTGAAGCTAGAATATCCGAGATTGAAGAAGAAGCACGGCATCCATTGGATGGACATCCAACGGCTACTGCTGCTAGAACCATGTGTTGACTATAAGTTGACAAAGCCTTGCATACGCATCAACTTACTTTTTTTAGGGGACGCGTCAACTTAGTAGGCCCACAAGTGTGGGGCGGAGAACTTATAGCCTATTTGCGATTTGTAAGAATGTATAGTCCATTTTTGAATTCTAATGGAATTTACTACATCCCATTTACAGTTTGTTAAAAGTACAACCCATTTTCTAGCAAGGACAACGATTAATAATTTCAACCAACCGTTCAAAATAGAATTCAAAAAAAATTCCCACTTTTTGATGGGATCCGAAATATTTTTATCCCGAAATTTCTAGTCAGATTAAATAAAATTCCAATATAAATTTGTATTACGTAAAAATGCAACGAAACATTGCGCGCGCAACAATTAATGAAATTAAAAATTTCAAAATCCAAAAATAATATTTTATAAACTAATTACATGTTTGGTGCATTTTTTATAGTTACTGCCCAGCTTTTATAATTACATTACATTTAATATTTATTAAAGCCCATTTTCCTGTTAAGCCTAATGCATCCCTCCTAGGAAAGATTTGCAGCCCATCGGGGCGGAGAACAACAAGTTGACCTTGCCTGGTTATTCCTCAATAAAAAGTATAGCTGGGATAGCCATTTGCAGCTTGAAAAATATTAATATCTGGGCTAGATATCTGGCCTGGGCTAGATGGGCTACAGCCCGCCCAGTTAATACCCTGCTCTCCTCTGAGGAACAACGAAAACATCGCTCAATAAAAATTCTGCAGTGCTCACACCTCAAAAACACAAATACTGCTTGAGCTGTTTTGTCCCAGCTGTCGGCCGCTCCTCGTGCAATTCTCTCGTTTATTGACTACATAGGTTCACAATGGTGTGGGACCGTGAGGTTAGGAAACTAGAAGGAAGAAAAAAAATATAGTTGTACATAATAAGGAGGCACTTGCGTATGTATGGCTATGGCCCTAGTAGGTCCCTACTGTCATCCAGTCAAAATAAAATCATCTCATGAATCCTCATGTTCGTTGACCATGTTGACAATGCTCGGTGCCATGGCGAGCGCAACAACTCGAAGGACGACGGAGAGGGCCTTGTGGGCCCCACAGATGGTCTGATACAGCGTCCGCTGCAGATTCAGGAAGCCAGGATCATCGGGCACCTATGAGCACCTTTGAGAGACTAAGACAGCATGAAACGGTAAGGTCGCGCTTGGGAGCTCTGGTTTATTTCAAACCTATATTAAGCTACAAGTGTAATTTACTCGTCATCGAAAACAACGCGTAAAATACAGGTGTAATGAAACCGAGGGCCCGAGGTCTGTAAGTAAAACCGGTGGGTTACGCGTGTAATTTGAGAGACCAGTGTATATTTTACTAGTCGAAATCGACCAACCAAGCGCTTCACCCGAGACCATCTGCTTTTATTTACAAGCGTCAGTTTTATAAGCAGTTTGGGTTGGAAAACGACGATCCAATCACGGCCTAAGATGATGAGTTGGTCGAAAGATCATATGGTTTCACCTCTAACCTACCCGAGTTGTCGTATAGGCTATGAATGAAACATAAGAAAATGAACTTCTTAAGCACAAAAACAACAGAAGAGGATGATCTTCTTAACATGCAAATCACGGGCATTAGATCAACATGCAAAACAATATGAAGCATTATTCTTAGGAGGCACGGTGAACAGCTCGTGATGCCGCATGCCACGGCATTCCAAGCTCAACTTTGCAATCAAACTCACAAGGCCTGGCATTACATAGAAAACATTCAGAACAAACTCTTAAAATACCATACATAAGTCAACATTCATGTGACTATGCATCTCAGCACAGTGGATATTTACTTCTAAACTGAAGACAGGAAGAGGAAAAAACGATCGACATTGCTCACAGCAAAGGGCGTCCCACTCAAAAATATCAAATGCCTGTCTTCTGGCTAACATCAATGAGCAAAAATTGACAAGGTTTTCCAATTCCAATATATTAAACTAATGTCTTCTTGCTAACATCAATGATTAAACTTTGACAAAATTTTCCCATTCAAAATATGTAATGCCTATGATTGTGGAACGGGCAGGGTTTGTCATCAGTTTGTCATCTGATAGTCCACTGGCTCAAGGTGACGATGAATGATTAGAGAACCATTCGATGTATTGTGCATGATGAAATATTATGGAGGACATGAACCAGCTGAACATTTTGTGTAGTTCCACTAAAATCAAGCTGAGCATCCCTGTTGATTTTGTATTTATATGCTGCCAGAAAACAAAGACACATCAGCACACTCATGAATATTGGCCCCAGTGTCAACCCACCAATCGGTGGACTAACAAACTGAAAGTACGGTAAACAAATTACGATACCCAGATGCCCCATCATTGTTGCTTAGAGTGACATTGACAGACTTGGAGTCCTGTCCTAGCTTCTTGGTACTTGTTTGGGCACTTGTTTGCCCAGTGTTCCTCTGAACCACAAGAAAGCAACCATCTCTCCTTTTGTCTTTCTTCTTACCCTTCCTAATGGCCGACGCTGGCAGCTCCATTCAAACATATAGTCCGGTGGCTCAAGGTGATGATGAATGATTAGAGAACCATTCGATGTATTGTGCATGATGAAGTATTATGGAGGACACAAACCATTTGAACATTTTGTGCAGTTGCACTAAAATCAAGCTGAGCATCCCTGTAGATTTCGTATTTATATGCTGCAAGAAAACAAAGACACATCAGCACACACATGAATATTTGCTCCAGTGTGAACCCATCAATCGGTGGACTAACAAACTAAAAGTACGGTAAACAGATTACCAAACCCAGATGCGCCATCATTGTTGCTTAGAATGACATTGACAGATTTGGAGTCATGTCCTGGCTTCTTGTACTTGTTTGGGCACTTTTTGCGTAGTGCACTCCACGTGTTGTAGAGTTTCCTATGCTCTCTGCAGACTAGTCATGTCACCAACGTCTACTAATACTCTGTAAAGCTTCTTGATCATACCTTGTGTAATGTAGCGCAAACAGTGACTGCTTCTTTCTGCAAAGTGGTAAGACCAACTAGACCCACTAATGCAACAGTTTGCCTTAGACACATTGGCTCCTTTTGTGCAGTTCAACTAAAATCAAAGTCGGAATAAAACCGAGCTTTAATTTTGATATCCCTATAAGCAACAATAGGTATAAGGGAAACACTTACTGAGAAATAACGGTTGATGACATGTACTCCCAGAAGAAAAACATCTACCGATCTAGCTTATCTTAATGGGAAACAAAGCAGGAGAGTAGCAATTCTCAATCAGTGTGATTCATTCATATTAGCTAAGACATTATCTTAACAATTCCTTGTTTCAACATGTATAAAGAACGACAAAGCAGAAAAGTACCATTCCTAAAACAATGCGACTGATTCATTTTAACAGAGACATTATCTTAACAATGCATTTGTTAAACATGTAGAAATAACTACAAAGCAGGATATACCATTTGTAAAACACTGTAATTGATATATAATAATAGAGACATTATTTGAACAATACATTTCATAAACATGTACTCCGGCCGATCCCTAACAGAAATGGTACTCCCGCCGATCCCTAAGAAGGGTTGCAGTTTTGAACTAAGATTCAGTAGTTAATTCTAAGGAAAGTCGGTACTGACCTTTCAAGACCAAGATTTGAAACAACTCGTGAGGAAGACCTGAGAGAGATCTCAACACATATATGGAAATCCGGTCACATTTTGTGCAGTTGCACCAAAATTAAGCGAAGCAAAATGTTGCAATAGCAACAAGTTGAATAGATATCCCTGTTTTAACAGAGGCAAAAAGGAAGCTATTACTGGCTAATAAAGGAGGATGAAACATGCGGCCACGAAAATGGTAATCCCATCAATCCCTAACAAGTGTTGCAGTTTTGAACTAAGATTCAGTAATTCATTCTAAGAGTGGCATTGCTTAATTTTACTAGCGACATTAGATTAACAAAAAGCATAAACAATTCCAAGGGAGAGTGGGCGCAACAACAATATGTGCTTCCATCTAATTATAAATGGGGTGATGCAGAGTTTGTTGCAACAAAGCAACAAGCATCATGTATGGGTTGGTCCCATTTTTGTGGTCCCATTTTTGCTCAATTCAACATTTATTTAAAATAGTACCAATACAAGTAGAACAACATCTCAAAGCACACTGCACAATCATGTGGATGAAGTCCTGTACTGATCTTTCATGAGATGACAAAGATAAAATATGAATCTGCCAACACGAATAGGAAATCCAATCTCGTTTTGTGCAGTTGCACTGAAATCAAGCAAAGTCATCGGTGTGACATTTAAGTTCGCTATAGCAACAAGTTGAATAGATATCCCTGTTTTAACAGAGGCAAAAAAGGAAACAATTACTGGCCAATAAAGGAGGATGAAAAATGCGGCCACATAAAGAAGCATCTACCTTATCTTGATGGAAAACAAAGTATAGGACAGTAGCATTTCTAAAACGGTTGCATTGATTCATATTAACAGAAAAATTCTCTTAAAAGAGTTCAGTACTTAATTCTGAGAGTGGCATTGCTTAATTTTACCAGCGACATTAGATTAAGAAAAATCATAAACAGTTCCAGGGAAGAGTGGGCGCAACAACACAATGTTCTTCCATCTACTTATAAAGGGGGTCATGCAGAGTTTGTTGTAACAAAGCAACAAGCATCATGTCTGGATTGGTACCATTTTTGTTCACTACTTAATGGGAAAAGAGAGCAATACAATAGCTTCAATTCAACATTTATTTAAAACAATACCAATACAAGTAGCATAACATCTCAAAACACACTGGACGATCATGTGGACGAAGGCAAGTACCAACCTATCATGACACACACAAGATCATGTACGAATTTGCCAACACGAATAGGAAATCCAGTCTTGTTTTGTGCAGTTGCACTGAAATCAAGCAAAGTCACCGGTGTGACGTTTAAGTTTGCTATAGCAACAAGTTGAATAGATATCCCTGTTTTAATAGAGGCAAAAAAGGAAACAATTACTCGACAATAAAGGAGGATGAAAAATGCGGCCACAAAAAGAAGCATCTACCTTATCTTGATGGAAAACAAAGTATAAGAGAGTAACATTTCTAAAACGGTTGCATTGATTCATATTAACAGAGAAATTCTCTTAAAAGAGTTCAGTAGTTAATTCTGAGAGTGGCAATGCTTAATTTTACCAGCGACATTAGATTAAGAAAAAGCATAAACAGTTCTAGGGGAGAGTGGGCACAACAACACCATGTTCTTTCATCTACTTATAAAGGGGGTGATGCAGAGTGTTGTAACAAAGCAACAAGCATCATGTCTGGGTTGGTACCATTTTTTTCACTACTTAATAGGAAAAGAGAGCAATACAATAGCTTCAATTCAACATTTATTTAAAATAATACCAATAAAAGTAGCACATCATCTCAAAACACACTGCACGATCATGTGGATGAAGGCAAGTACCAACCTGTCATGACGCACACAAGATCACGTACGAATCTGCCAACATGAATAGGAAATCCAATCTTGTTTTGTGCTGTTGCACTGAAATCAAGCAAAGTCGCCGGTGTGACATTTAAGTTTGCTATAGCAACAAGTTGAATAGATATCCCTGTTTTAACAGAGGCAAAAAGGAAACAATTATTGGCCAATAAAGGAGGATGTAAACAAACGGCGACAAAAAGAAGCATCTAACTTATCTTGATGGAAAACAAAGTTGGACAGTAGCATTTCTAAAACGGTTGCATTGATTCATATAACAGAGACATTCTCTTAAAACAACATTTGGTAAGAATGTAATTTACTTTTAACAGTGGCATTGCTTCAATTTTCCAGCAGCATTCTTAGATTAACAACAACAAAATAGTTGTATGGGACATGGGATATGGGACATGCCAGCACCATGTGCGTCGACACGTATAAATGGGTGATGCAGACTATGTAGCCAAGCAGCGTATCTGCGTTGCTCCCATATTTGTTCTATTTGAACCTTTTTCCTATGTGGGGGCAGCAAATCTAGTCCTACACAAACTACCCGACCCCCCAGTTTCTTTCCCTTTTCAACAAAGAGATTGGTTCCTTATAGATGTGTGTACTGGGTTACCCCCCTTTTCCCTTTTCGACCAACAAAGCGGCTGGATAGCCAGTCTATACTACTTTCCCTCCCTCCTTTCCTCACTGAACCACATCCTAGATTCATGCTCCACCCCACCACACCCTTCTTTTGTAACATCATGGATGTAACCTACCTTATTTGTATTCCAACTCTTGCCATTTCCGGCCTTAAGTTATGAGATTCATGGTTGGGCTTTGCCCTTGTCTTGTTTTATTCTTGTCATGCATTTTTTTCCTTTTGATGATCTCTTGTTGCATCATGGCATCATCATGTGCATCTTCATGTTTTGAGCATTTGGCATTTGAGGCATGTTCTTTGGGATCCTAGCTTCATCTTTTTCCCCCTCATCACCTCCTCTCCTTCCCTTTCTTTTCTTTTCTTGCAAGTGCCATCTTGCCCTACTCCATAAATGTTCATCTTCTCCCTATAAATCTAGGTCCATGCCTTGAACCCCCCTGCCAAGTTTCACCTCTTTTAGAATTTTTTTGGTTGGGTTCAAAAATGCTTCAAGTTTGAATTATAATTCAAACTTGGAATATTTTTCTACCTTTAAAAATTACCAAAGCAATTTTATTAAATACTTCACAAATTTAGGATCATGAGGATAATTTTATATAACTCAAACTCCTCTCCATTTCCCCTGTGCTTTTCTTTTGTTTTTATGTCTGAAGAAAATAGAAAAGAGGAAGCGCCGCAGAGCAGCAGCACCAACTGGGCCTTGGCCTCCTAGGCAGGCCGAGCTAGCCCCGCGCCAGTGATCCCAGCGCGCCAGCCAGCCCGCTCGGACCCCCCTCTCTCTGCCTTTTCTCACCGGCGCGCACCCGCACCCCCGCTGGCCTCTCTCCACATGGCGAAGCCGGCCCCAGGAGACAGCGTCTCGGGCTACACCCTCACCCACCTTTCTTCCTCCTTGGTCCCCCTTTGAGAGCGCGTACATGGCCACGGCCGAGAGCGTCGCCACTCCAAACCCTCGATCCGCCCCCCTGTTATCCCCTCTCCATGTCCACTCGCCTTTAGGGTTTCCCCTCTTCCCTCTCTCCGCCGCCGCCAGGTGAGAGAGCCCCCAGTTTTGCCGCGCCATCCACGTCCCGAGCGCATCCGAGCGCGCGAGCTCGTCGCCGTCGTGATCTTCGACCACCTCCACCCCAGCGATCGTGTTCGTCTTCCTCCCCGACGTCGACTACGTCCCCGCCGTCCACTACTTCCCCTCGGGGCGCCAAGATGGAGCCGTCTCCTTCCTCTTCTTCACCGCGGCACCCGTAGGTGTTCGGTCGCCGTCGTGCTCATCTCCGTCCATCTCCCGGCCAACCGAGCACACGATCGTGCTCGTGGTAAGCCCCTGTGCAGTCCCGTGCTGTTCCCCCCTCTTTTACATGCCGTAGCTACTCCCGCGCCGTCCGCCCAAGTCGCCACCGTCGGACCTTCTCTCCGGCGAGTGCTCCGTCCCCCGTTGCCCGTGTGCGTGTGTCCGTTGTGTTCTCCTCTCAGAATAGGCTCGATCGACGCCCGTAGATGCTCGCGTAGTTGTCCGCTTAGCCGCGTGCATCCGCGCCGTCGCCGCCTCTGTAGCTCATCGCCGGCCTTGACTCCGCCGTCGCTCGGTGCACCTAGCAGCATTCGCAGGAGCGGGATCCTTCCGCGATTTTGTTGCGCCCTTCCGCCGCCTCGTAGGGCCACCAGAGCAACTCCGGCGAGGCCCCGCCGCGCTCGGTCGCTGTTGAGCCCCCTCCTCTGTTTTTTCCCCTGCTCCCGCGCGCTTGCGTCACCACCTTGCGGGTCCCAAGACGGACCGACATGCCAGCCTCACACCTCGCCAGGCCCACCGGCCAGCCGCACCATCTCGCACACGCTTTCTCTCTCATGACACGTGGGACCCACGGGCCCACATGTCATCTGCACAACCCTGTTTTTAAACATAATCGGGAAGCTTGCCATTTTGGGATCTTTCCGAGTCGGGCCTTTCCTTATCTAGTAAGTATAGATCGGGACGTTTCCGTTTTTAGGCATTTTCCTTCTCTATCTATTTCCTTTTTAGGCAGTATTCAACTTATTGCATTTGTGTCGATTTATCTACAACAACCCCAACATATTATATATGTTTTTGGGGTAAAAAATCCAATGAATCCAGTGGTGGCCTTAGTTTCTGCATTTGAGCAAGTTCATGAACCTGTCATTTTACATCATGTTGCTATTTTGTCTTTTATGTGTTTATTCATGCAAACTTGTTATGAGGTTGTTTAGCTCATGGTTAGCTTCATTTTCATGTATACTTCATACTAGAACTTGTTCCATGCCATGACATGCCTAGTAGTGAGTTAATCAAGCTTGTAAAGATACCATGTTGAATCTATTTTTGTCATGTCCTGGATTTTCACTAAGTCTGAATCTGGTTATGTTTTTGCTATGTTCACATGCTTGCAATTGTATTTTCTGATCCCTTTTGGCTCATGGTCACTAAGGGACTTTTGTTGTATGCTTTGAATAGCTTCATGCCATGCCTTACTTTGCCATGATATTTTCCAGTAGCATGTTGTTTTCATACTCTAAAGATTGCTTCCTGATGTTAAATTCCTGACTTGTTGATAATTTCACTAAGTCTGAAACCTGTTATCTTTTGCACTTTTGCCATGCTTGTTTGAACTTGTTAATGAGTGAATTAGCCATAGCTCAGTGTTCATCTTTTGTCAAGAATCATGAGTGGATCCCTGCCATGTATTTTGTTGCTATGTTTGAGTGCATTAGCTTAATTATCTTGATGCATTTAGAGGGTCACTTGCTGATTATCGCAGACCAGTGCCATATTTGTTTTGCTTGCCATTTCCAAACCGTGCATCCGATTCCGGTGATCTTTATATTGATTTCGACCGAAATCACCTCCCCTTTCAAGTGGCACTCTTGGTTTTACAAGTTGAGGCCAGGTTCAATCATTCCTTTTCAAATCATGCCTATGCATCACATATCGCATCCCGCATATCATACCATGTTTGCATCATGTTGCTTGAGCATTGCACGTGGTTGATTGTGTTCCTTTTTGTTTGTTGTTCTTGCTTGGGTAGAGCCGGGAGACGAGTACATGAATGAGTAGACCGTTGAGTACGCTTATGAAGATCAAGTCAACTCTAAGAACTTTGTAGGCAAGATGACCATACCCTCGAAATCACTTCTATCTTTGCTTGCTAGATGCTCGCTCTTTTGCTATGCCTATGCTACGATACCTAACACTTGCTTATCATGCCTCCCAAATTGCCATGTTAAACCTCTAACCCACCATGTCCTAGAAAACCTTTGTTTGGCTTTGTTACCGCTTTGCTCAGCCCCTCTTATAGCATTGCTTGTTGCAGGTGAAGTTTGGAGATCGTTCCTTGTTGGAACATGTTTATTGTTGGGATATCACCATATTATCTTGTTTATCTTAATGCACCTATATACTTGGTAAAGGGTGGAAGGCTCGGCCTTATTCCTGGTGTTTTGTTCCACTCTTGCCGCCCTAGTTTCCATCGTATCGGTGCTATGTTCCCGGATTTTGCATTCCTTACACGGTTGAGTTATAATGGGAACCCTTTGACAGTTCATCTTGAATAAAACTCTTCCAGCAATGCCCGACATTGGTTTTTACCATTCGCCACCTAGCCTTTTCCCTTGGGTTACGCGGACCCAAGGGTCATCTTTATTTTAACCCCCCCGGGCCAGTGCTTCTCTAAGTGTTGGTCCAACTGAGTGATGTCCGGGGCTACCAGGGGAAACTATGGGCTGGACTACCCGACGTCTTGCTCATCCGGTGTGCCCTGAGAACAAGATATGTGCAGCTCCTATCGGGATTTGTCGGCACATCTGGGTGGTGTTGCTGGTTTAGTTTTACCATTGTCGAGATGTCTTGTAACCGGGATGCTGAGTCTGATCGGATTGTCTTGGGAGAAGGAATATCCTTCGTTGACCGTGAGAGCTTGTGATGGGCTAAGTTGGGACTCCCCTGCAGGGATTTGAACTTTCGGAAGCCGTGCCCACAGTTATGGGCAGATGGGAATTTGTTAATGTCCGTTGTAGATAACCTGAAACTTAACTTAATTAAAATGCACCAACCGCGTGTGTAACCGTGATGGTCTCTTCTCGGCGGAGTCCGGGAAGTGAACACGGTGTTGGAGTAATGCTTGACGTAGGTTGTTCTAGGATCACTTCTTGATCATAGTTGTTCGACCGTGCTTTTGCCTTCTCTTCTCGCTCTCATTTGCGTATGTTTAGCCACCATACATGCTAGTCGCTTGCTGCAGCTCCACATCATACCTTACCTTACCTATAATCTTAAATAGTCTTGATCACGAGGGTGTGAGATTGCTGAGTCCCCGTGACTCACAGATTACTTCGAAAACCAGATGCAGGGACCGATGATACCGCTCCAGGTGATTCAACTGAGCTCAAGTGGCTATTTGATGAGGACTCAGGACGATACTACGTGTCTTTCCCAGATGATCAGTAGTGGTGCCCAGTTGGGGCGAGCGGGGACTATGTTGCATTTGGGGTTTATCTTCATTTTGGTCCCGTAGTCGGACCTTGAGTGTCTTTGGATGAATGTAATGACTTATTTATGCATTGTGTGACATGGCGAGTGTAAGCCAACTATGTATCCTTTTCCCTTATTATATTACATGGGTTGTTGTGAAGATTACCTCACTTGCGACATTGCTTTCAATGCGGTTATGCCTCTAAGTCGTGCTTCGACACATGGGAGATATAGTCGCATTGAGGGCATTACATCTTTCCTCTTTGAACCAAGACCTACATTCGACTACAGAATCGAAAAAGATCCGTATGTAGCTAGAGCAATGACGGTTTCAAAGAAACTTATACCTTAGGGTCGTCGAGATGTGGCAAGGCGTGTGGCGGGAGGCCGGATCTGCCCACACCACGTACGACAGGGAGGAAGAAGGGGTCGGTGGCCCTCCCGCACAGGTGCTGGGTGAAAGAGAACAGTGCAGCCGGCAGTGGATTGCCTCCCTAGCCGAATGCGATAGAGTGAACGCTGCACCTCCTCCCCTTCCCGGTGCGACAGGATCCGGATGCCTCCTTCACCAGCTGTGAGGCGGAGAGAGAGACAGAGGCCACAACGCAGTCTTGTTTAGATCTGGTGAAGAGAGTGAGAGACTGTGAATACAACAAACCCTAGCAAATGAACGCTGAGCCTCCAGCGTGTGTATATATATGTAGTGGGGCGAGAGTGTGGAGAGTGCAAACCCTAGCGAACAAGCGCTAAGGGTCCAACTTATATAGTGTACTACATATATACTGTATTACAGACTGCGCTTGCTTAAGGGTCCCACCTGTCATACACCCAAAGGCAGCTGCACTAAGTCAATGAAGCCGCGTCCATATAGTACTCGTGTATACTACTAATATATAGCGGAGTGGTTATCTTATTCTCTCCATAACAATCGTTTTAAATTGTGTAAGTACGAAACAAAACTCTTTATTTAATGTACCAGTGAAGAAAACTACTACTCCTACTTCCAGTGAACTAACGATCCCGCATCCTAGTCGCACTTCCTGTCCTTCACGTGCGGTACACTACCCTCCCTTAAGTGAACAACCACACATGCGCCAAATTACCGGAAACGTGTGAGAGTGTGTACGAATAAATAATTTTAATTTCAATTATTGAAAAGGCTTGAGAGTATGTATAGTTTGCCCTCTCCCACTAATTATGGTTTGTTGTGTTCGGCCTAAACTTGGTCAAACTTTACAAAGTTTGAGTTGAGTCAAATCTAATGTGCGTAAATAAAAATGGAGGGCTACTACGTTGTCGGTGTCAAAACTGGCGGATCTCGGGTAGGGGGTCCCGAACTGTGCGTCTAGGCCGGATGGTAACAAGAGGCAAGGGACACGAAGTTTTACCCAGGTTCGGGCCCTCTCGATGGAGGTAAAACCGTACATCCTGCTTGATTAATATTGATGATATGGGTAGTACAAGATTAGATCTACCACGAGATCAGAGAGGCTAAACCCTAGAAGCTAGCCTATGGTATGATTGTTGATGTGTATGTTGTCCTACGGACTAAAACCCTCCAGTTTATATAGACATCGGAGAGGGTTAGGGTTACATAGAATTGGTTACAATGGTAGGAGATCTGAACATCCGTATCGCCAAGCTTGCCTTCCACGCCAAGGAAAGTCCCTTCCGGACACGGGACGGAGTCTTCAATCTTGTATCTTCATAGTCCAGGAGTCCGGCTGAAGGTATAGTTTGGCTATCCGAACAACCCCTAATCCAGGACTCCCACAGTAGCCCCTGAACCAGGCTTCAATGACGACGAGTCCGGCGCGCAGATTGTCTTCAGCATTGCAAGGCGGGTTCCTCCTCCAAGTACTTCATAGAAGATTTTGAACACAAAGATAGCGTCCGGCTCTGCAAAATAAGTTTCCACATATTGCCATAGAGAGAATAATATTTACACAAATCTAATCTGCTCACGTACTCCGTAGTGTGACATCACACCACGGCCAAGCTTTTATTCGAACTGTTTTACTGTCCCATCTTAGAGCGTCTTGTTAAAGCAGAGATCGTGTCCCCTTATTCCGGGATTCTCATCAATATGGGCGTGGGTAACCCAACCGCGACATTGATTACGGCGCTTGGAGATAAGCGAGTTTTACGAGGCTGGTGGGGACACGTAGTTGCGTCCACCCATATAAGGGGATAAGGATCCACCTTTTCACCCACGCCTTCTTCCTCCTTTGCCTATCCATTCTTGCGCACTCGAGCTCCAGCGCCCAAGTCCGCACTACCACCTCAACCTTCTCCAGTCATGTCCGGAGCGGGAGGCAAGTGGATGGTCTCCTGCGTCACGGAGGGACACATCAAAAAGCTTAGGAAGGTCAGATATCTGGCTAGCGACATCGCGCACCGGCTTCCTGAAAAGGGGCAGCTCATCCCCACTCCTAGGCCCCATGAGAGGGTGGTATTCCTCCCCCATTTCCTCCGCGGACTGGGCTTCCCTCGGCATCCATTTGTTCGAGGGCTCATGTTCTACTACGGCCTGGATTTCCACGATCTGGCCTGGAACTTCGTCCTCAACATCTCGGCGCTCATCGTCGTGTGCGAGGCGTTCCTCCGCATCCGTCCCCATTTCGGCCTATGGCTTAAGACTTTCAACGTCAAGCCAAAGGTGGTTCGCGGCAGCCAGGCGGAGTGCGGCGGTGCCATGGTTGGCAAGGTGGCCAACGTCCTGTGGCTCGACGGCTCCTTTGTGGAGACCCTAAAGGGGTGGCAATCATGGTGGTTTTACGTCAGCGAGCCGCGCGACGCCGAATGGGTCGCACCCCCTGAGTTTTCATCCGGCCCCCCTACGCGGCTCACCTACTAAAGGAGACAGCCCTGTCTTGGGGTAAAAAAGGAGAGCTGACCGGACTCCAAACATGCATCCAAACCCAGGTGGACAAGAAGCTCAAGCTTGTCAACATAGTCCAGGTTATGCTCATCCGCCTGATCCTCCCGTGTCAACGACGGGCCTTCAATTTGTGGGAGTTCGACCCAGCGCATCATCAAACTCTAAACAGGCTCTTCGACACGACGTATGAAGATGCCTGGAGGATGCTTTTCAAGGGCGCCGAGACTCCTGCATCCGCTACCAAGCATCGCGGATTCAGCGCGCAGCGTCACGCGCTCGCGGTAAGCTATTTTTTCCTTTTACAGGGTATCAGTTTTCCATAGTTTGACTCTATGCGGGATCTAAGCTCCCTTTCCTCTGACAGGATTGGCAGGTGACGTCCGGACAGATCAACTGTCCAGCCCCTTTGCCCGAAGGCCCAGCGGACGCTCGCTTGGCGAGGCTGCTGGTTCCGGCGCCTTATGTGGTGCCGGAGAAGAAGGCCACGAAAAGGGCCACGGGGACTCGAAAGAGCGCCCGGCGCCAGGAGGTGTCGGATTCATCATCCGACGGTCCCGAAGCGCCTTCCTCTCGCGAAGACGAGGAGCAAGAAGAAGAAACCTCTCCCCCTCCAGCGGGAGGAGAGAAGAAAAGGAAGGCCGCCCTCTGTGAGGAGGTCGGAGGTTCCAAGAAGGGGAAAACCCTTCCTCCGGACTACTCCGCCAATGCCGACGACGGCGGAGATGAGTGGCAGCCTAGGGCCAAGCCCCTGGCAAAATCATAAGTATCCGGATACCGGAGTAATTCATAGTATTCCTGTATTGCACAGCTTTCCCTTATGTCAAATTTGCTTATGCAGCCCACCCAAAGACCGGCTCGACGCGTCGTCGAGCGGCTCACTTGACTCATCGGATGTGAACTCGCTTCCGACAGCTTCCTCCCCCCGCCCTACGGACGACACCGAGGTGTTGTCCCAACAGGTTCCAAGCAGGGAGGAGGTGGTCCAGGAGGCACCGCAAGGCGACCTCCCGGACTCCAGGAGTAAGGGGATGAACCCCCCAGGGCTCCAAGTCCGGCTCTAGGCCGGACACCACTCTGGAACCTTCAAAGGTTCCGGAGTTCGGCGGGGGACCTCCTTCCAAGAAGAGCAAGTCCACCGTGCCGGCGGCCTCCGTCTAGCCGGAGGCGCCGGACAATATGCTGGAGGCGCTGCAAGGCGCCTCCATCGATGAGAAGCACCGCGCTATTATGAGTGCGGTGGTCCAGAAGGTTCAGTCTGCAAAGAACGGACTGACTAAAGCTTGTACTAGCCTTTTGACAGGCTTCGAGGTAAGTAAAGAAAGTGTAAACAATAGTACCGCATAGATAGTAGCCCCTGATGCTCTGTTTGGCGTTCGGGAAGAAATGACGAATAGAGGATCAAACAGAATTCGCAGGAGTCTAACAAAAATGAGTCAATATGCATGTGCAGGCTACCCTGCTTGCGTCCGCCGCACTGACTGCGGAAGTGGACACGCTAAAGCAGGACCTCGAAAGGTCCGAGCAAGAGCTCGAGCGTGCCAAGAAGTAGCTCGAGGACAATGAAGGTAAGAAATACCTTGGTTGAATATGTATATATAAAAAAGGTGCAATTGCAAGAAATGGCAGGATTAACATGGCTATTGTAGGGGCCACATCTGAGGTGGCGACCCTTAAGCAAGCGCTGCTCGAGGCCGAGAAGAGTGCGGGCGCGGAGCGCACCGAGCGGGAGAGGTATGAGGCCGAGGTTGGCAAGGTGCGGCAAGAGCTCCAGGTTCTCATGAAGAAACATGAGAGTTTGGAGCTTGACTCGAAGACGCGAGCGTCCGAGCTCGCGGCGGCTATTGAAAATGCCAAGTCTGCCAAGACCGAATCCCAGAAGACCCTCCAGGAGTTGGATGAGGTGAAGAAGATAGCGGCGGGTAAGGCATTCTTTATGCAAAGTAAACACGTAAACGTGAGTTAGTTGATACTTACCCGAATCCGGAGCTCTCCAGGGGCATTTGCAGATCTTCTCCGGAGTGTATCCGATGCCACCGCATTCTATCGAGCCGAGGAGGGCAGCTCGACGGAGAAGGTGTTCTGGTCTCAGTCTGCTGAGGCCGGACACCCCATGCCCCTGAGCATCCAGCTGAAGCAACTGGTCGAGCTCCACAAGGCGGCCGAACAGGCCATGAAGGGCCTCCTAGTTCGACTGTGGCCTGGAGAGGCTCTGCCTGGGAGCTATTTCGTGCTGGTGCGGCGACTAGTGGGGGCCTGTCCAAGGCTCAAAGTCATCAAGCGCTCTGTCTGTATTGAAGGTGCCCGTAGGGCCTTTGGCCGTGCTAAGGTGCACTGGGGCAGGGTGGATGCGGAGAAGCTTGTGAAGGACGGGCCACCAGCGGGGAAAGAGCATCGCAAGCCCGAAAATTACTATAAGGATGTTCTGAAGGGTGCCCACCTTGTGGCGGATGAATGTACTAGGGATGTAATTTTTGAGTAAAACTTGCTCGTGTTTGTCCTGTGCGATGAAAACTTGTTCATATGCGCTGAGCAATGCTGCTTGAATTTAAAATATTACCTTCTGTGCGGCTGTTTATCAATACTGAGAGATGGCGAGTCGTCGGCTTCTGCCCCCTTGCCGGTAGTGCTGGGGTGTTCGGGGATAAACCTGGGCGCTCTTTTCCCCATATTTGGGTCCTTCGAGGGAGGCGCTCAGCCCAACGAACGAGGCAATCGGACTATAATGCGTGAACACTCTCACTTAGCCATAGAATTCTATAATTTTAAATTTCAGAGAAGCCCCTAGTATTCGGAGGACTGAGTTCGGGGCGCTATCCACGCCTTGGCCGGACAGAGCTGACTCCTCGCCCTAAGCGGCATAAGTCTTTAGGGACTCAAAAAAACCTCTCGAACAACGACCAGCTCTCGCTTCATCATGACAGTCAGTTTTAGCTTTCTCCACTGAGGTGCTCGGCCCAGCTCAACTGGGGCACAATCGCAGTGGTTCTCCTAGTGCTACCTTAGCCGATATAGCGGAACGTAAGGCACCAAAACATAGGAGCCGGGCAAACCCAACTATTGACCCAAGACATGATTTGGAGCCGATGCATATAGTGCTATAAGTTCGGGGTGCCGCACTTGTGAAAGTGTTCTGACTTCTCACACCATATTGAGGGGTGCTAAAAGCCCCTGGCGTATTTTGGCCGTACCAAGTTGTACGGGTGCAACATGTCGTTAAGGAACATTTATTTATAAAAAGATAATGCAAAAAATAGACAAAAGCTATGCATTGTTTATTAAAAATAGCTGCGATCAAAGCAGAACGATACAAGTAATGCAATAAATGAAAAGTTGGACTATTTAACATGTCTGCTCCAGGGGCAAGCTGCGGAATAGTATGCGAAAAAGGTATACTGCTCGTGATAGAGACCACCTGGGATTTCCGTAATGCGGCATGGCTTGTCTGCTTCCCTAGTCCTCGCATCATTTGTGCGGCAATTGAACTGCCGAACAGGCCTTCCGAAGAGTAGAGTCCTGGAAGTAAGAGAACAGTAAAAAATCGGCAGCCCCTGGTGCGGTTTAAGCCGTGTTTTGGGCGTGCTGTGATGGTGCCCCTCCCCCTATGCCCATGGTATTTCCAGAGCATAGTTATGGACGCGAAGTACCGGCGTTGCCTTTTTGCGAGGGTTGGGGTTGGGGCCGCATTGCTACGCCTGCTCAGAATGTGCCAGGCGGTCTTGTCGTAGGTCACTCCGGGCGCGCTTGACGGTGTCCGGATGTTTAATGGCCGGACTGGAGAACTGCCTGGAGAGGCTGCTTTGTACTTCCGCTGCAAGGGCCGCCGTGTGCTCCTCTGTTCGGAGGGAGCGTTCGGTGTTTCCATTGACCGTAATTACTCCACGAGGGCCTGACATGTTGAGCTCAAGGTATGCATAGTGTGGTACCGCATTGAATTTGGCGAATGCGGTTCGTCCGAGCAGTGCATGATAGCCACTGCGGAATGGGACTATGTCGAAGATCAATTCCTCGCTTCAGAAATTATCCGGGGATCCGAAGACCACTTCACGTGTGACTGAGCCTGTACAGTTGGCCTCTACACCTAGTATTACGCCTTTAAAGGTCGTTTTGGTGGGCTTAATCCTCGAGGGATCAATGCCCATTTTTCGCATTGTATCCTAGTAAAGCAGGTTCAGGCTGCTGCCGCCGTCCATGAGGACTGTAGTGAGATGAAATCCGTCAATAATTGGGTCTAGAACCAATGCAGCAAATCCGCCATGACGGATGCTAGTGGGATGGTCTCTTCGATCAAAGGTGATTGGGCAGGAGGACCATGGGTTGAACTTTGGGGCGACTGGCTCTACCGCGTATACGTCCCTTAACGTGCGCTTCCACTCCCTCTTGGGGACGTGGGTGGCGTATATCATGTTCACCGTCCGCACTTGTGGGGGAAAACCCTTCTGTCCATTGTTGTTCGGCGGCCGGGGCTCCTCGTCGTCATCGCTATGCAGCCCCATGTCTTCATTGTCGGCGCTTAGCTTGCCTGCCTGCTTGAACACCCAACAATCCCTATTAGTGTGATTGGCCGGCTTTTCGGGGGTGCCATGTATTTGGCACAAGAGGTCGAGTATTCGGTCCAAGCTGGACGGGCCCCTAGGATTCCTTTTGAATGGCTTCTTCCGCTGACCGGATTTAGAGCCTCTGAATCCGGCATTAACTGCCGTATCCTCAGCATTGTCGCCGTTAATGCGGCGCTTCTGCTTGTTGCGACGGGACTTGCCACTAATGTCCCTGGTGTCCGAACTACCAGGGTTCTTGGTTAATTTGTTGCTATGAGTGAGCCAGCTGTCTTCTCCCGCGCAAAATCGGGTCATGAGTGTCGTGAGTGCTGCCATAGATTTTGGCTTTTCCTGTCCGAGGAGCCTAGCCAGCCACTCGTCACGGATATTGTGCTTGAAGGCTGCTAGGGCCTCAGCGTCCGGACAGTCGACTATTTGATTTTTCTTTGTTAGGAACCATGTCCAGAATTGCCTGGCCGATTCCTCTGGCTGCTGGATTACGTGACTTAGGTCATCGGCGTCTGGGGGTCGCACATAAGTGCCCTGGAAATTGTCAAGGAATGCGGCTTCCAGGTCCTCCCAACAACTGATTGATCCTGTTGGCAAGCTGTTGAGCCAATGCCGAGCTGGTCCTTTAAGCTTGAGTGGGAGGTATTTGATGGCGTGAAAATCGTCGCCTCTGGCCATGTGGATATGAAGGAGATAATCCTCGATCCATACCGCAGGGTCTGTTGTGCCATCATATGATTCGATGTTTACGGGTTTGAAACCCTTGGGGATTTGATGATCCATTATTTCGTCCGTAAAGCACAGTGGGTGTGCGGCGCCTCTGTACTGGGCGATATCATGACGTAGCTCCAATGAGCTTTGTCTACTGTGTTCGGCCCTGCCGAATTTGTGGCCGGCGTGACGGTTACCGTCTCGAGCCGTGGGGTGCCCACGTGATCCGTAGATCGATCGTGTTTGCCTTGCCTTCTCCTCCAACATGTCTCGTAAGTCCGGCGCATATTCCCGTGCCTTGGTACGGGGTGCGGCTTGAGTGGAGGGCCGGGAGGCCTCTCTGTCGCGGCCACGAGGTGGCCCTTCGGCCGCATCAAGTGCTTCCTCCTCTAATCGGGGTAGCAACTTGCGCTTTGGGTAACTCTTGGAGGGGCGTTCGAGTTTATGCTCTTCGGCCGCAAGGACTTCAGTCCATTTGTCAACCAGCAAATCTTGGTCAGCTCTGAGCTGTTGCTGTTTTTTCTTGAGGCTTCTTGTCGTGGCCATAAGCCTGCGTTGGAAACGCTTTTGCTCAACGGGATCCTCTGGCACGACGAATTCGTCGTCGTCGAGGCTTGCCTCGTCTTCGGAGGGAGGCATACATTTATCGTCCTCGACCTCTCTGTCTGCCGCTGCCTCATGGGGGCTGGTTTCTCCATCCTCCTGTGCTAAACCTTGCTGGAGGGGGTTTTCTTCGGCACTCTCCGGAGTATTATTATCTCCCGTGCTGGAATCACCGTTTTTGTGTTGGCGGGATTTTGAGTGGCGCCGCTGACGCCGGCGCTTGGGCTGTTTCTTGGAGGGGTCTTCCTCCGCTGTTCCATTGCCCTCTCCCTCTTTTGGGGTGTCCACCATGTATATGTCATATGACGAGGTGGCTTTCCAGGGCCTAGTAGGCACTGGTTCTTCATCATCTCCTTCATCGGTGTCCATACCATCGATGTCTTCGGAGTCGAAGTCGAGCATGTCGGTTAAGTCGTCGACAGTGGCTACAAAGTGGGTGGTGGGTGGGTTTTGAATTTCTTCATCGTCCGTACCCCAACCTTGCTGACCGTAGTCCGGCCAGGGCTCTCCTGATAAAGAGAGAGACTTCAGTGACTTCAGGATATCGCCAAAAGGTGAGTGCTGAAAGATGTCCGTGGCAATGAACTCCATGATCGGCGCCCAATCGGATTCGACTAGCAGGGGCGCGGAGGGTTCGGAGTCTGGCTCCTTGGAGTCACGAGCCTCGCAGAGTACGGGGCTGGTGTTTGGCTCAATCGATGTTTGGATCGCAGCCCCCAAGGTGGCGTCCAATCTCCCATCCTCGATCGGCGCAGTTGACTCTGAACTAAGGGTCAGAGCCGGTGTGGGTGCGGCCTCCAGGGCACCATTCGGCAGCAGAGTTAGATCATGCTTGTCATGACAGTGCGGCGCGCTCGGCAGTGGTTCGAATCCGTCGAAGATCAAGTCCCCGCGGATTTCAGCCGTGTAGTTTAAACTTCCGAATCTGACCTGATGGCCAGGGGCATAGCTATCGATCTGCTCTAGATGGCCAAGTGAATTGGCCCGCAGTGCGAAGCCGCCAAAGACGAAGATCTGTCTGGGGAGGAAGGTCTCACCCTGGACTGCATCGCCATTGATGATCGTAGGAGCCATCGGGCCTGACGGCGACGACATAGAGGAACTCTCAATGAAAGCACCAATGTCGGTGTCAAAACCGGCGGATCTCAGGTAGGGGGTCCCGAACTGTGCGTCTAGGCCGGATGGTAACAGGAGGCAAGGGACACGAAGTTTTACCCAGGTTCGGTCCCTCTCGATGGAGGTAAAACCCTACATCCTGCATGATTAATATTGATGATATGTGTAGTACAAGAGTAGATCTACCACGAGATCAGAGAGGCTAAACCCTAGAATCTAGCCTATGGTACGATTGTTGATGTGTATGTTGTCCTACGGACTAAAACCCTTCGGTTTATATAGACACCGGAGAGGGTTAGGGTTAGATAGAGTCGGTTACAATGGTAGGAGATCTGAACATCCGTATCGCCAAGCTTGCCTTCCACTCCAAGGAAAGTCCCTTCCGGACACGGGACAGAGTCTTCAATCTTGTATCTTCATAGTCCAGGAGTCCGGCTGAAGGTATAGTTCGGCTATCCGAACACCCCCTAATCCAGGACTCCCTCATACGTCCATCAGGTTTTTTAGTCCACACCATTTTTTAATCAAAGTTAATAGTTGGACAAATAAAACTACAGGGGAGCTAAAGACAAAGTTGTGAGAAGGCTTAGAAATCACTACAAAACTTATGCTCTTAGTATCGGCGTCGATCCTTCTTCGAGGAAACATTTGGTTCATAGCCAATTTTGTGATAAAATTGCACCAACATGAAAGACGACTGCATCTCCAACGCAACCAAGCAAAGAGCACTGATGGAAGACAACTTGTTTTTCGTCGAAAATCAACCAACTTCACCAGTCGACGCAACCATGAGGCGCAACCATGAGAATAGATAAGTCATCGTGGTGATGCATCATCCATTTGGCATCAAGTTTGGGTGAGGCACCTATGAAGTTCGACAAATCCTCACCGTGGTGTGTTTCTTCTCATTAATCAAACTCTAGGAAGGAAGAACCACGTGGCAGAGGACAGTGAGGCGGAACAACAATGGCCATCCAATTTTGTGCAGTTCCACTAAAATTGAGGAAGACATGCCCAGGTATGGAGATACGCATCGCTGTTTGCAAAAATATAAAAAAGGGATATAGTGTTGTTACTTTGTTTTGGCAGTGGTACAAGATTAACAATGACATCTGAATTGCCAATAAGAATTAATGAAAAGTACACCAACAAACAGAAGCATCATGATTATCTTGATGGGAACTAAACCAGGATACCCAAGAAAAAAAAGCATTTCTTCATTTAACCAGTGATAGTATTAGATTCACAGTAGCAATAGGAGCATATGGACAATGACCACACAACCACCATGTACTTTTTTGTTGAAACAACATGTATACCTCTACCGAGGCATAAATCAGGACAACTTTTCGAGTGGCATTTCCTCTATAATAGTAGGTGATGTTCGACCAGCCGACGAACCCTAGCTACTATACATGGGGAGTAGCCGCATAGAAGAAAACCCGCATGTAGCGACCTGGGGAGCTGGACCAGTACAAGAAGTTATACCTCAGGTGGGCGAGATGTCGCTTAGGCGGGCGAGCGGGATCTGCCCACACGACTGCAACGAACAAGGGCGCGGAGGACCTTCGTCCGCACCAGCGCCGGCTCCGAGAGGATGGTGCACATCGGCTTCCTCCATCACCTACGGCGACAACATCAACGCTGCACCTCCTCACCTCCCGCTGCGGCCGGGATTCGGCCGGATCTGTGACCACCAGTGAGGAGAGAGATTGAGTGGACACTATCATCTTGTTTTGATATGGAGAGGGTGAGATAGCGAGATGCAAGAAAACCTATCAAACAAGAGGCTATATATACAATGGAGTAAAAAATCTCTCCATAGCAGTGGTATTAAATAGAATATGCGCGTTCCCGGAAAAAAAGAAACGAAAAAGAAAGAAAACTCGATCAAAAACACGCCCCCGCTTCTAGGTCGCGAGAGTCGTCGTGCACACACACCTAGACATAGACATGCATATCCGTGTTTACGTAAAATTCCATCTCCATATCCATCTCCAATCATATTTGTCCAACTGGCACATTATTTACGTTCTTAATTATATACACAACAATATTAACGTACATCATCTCTTGTTTGTGGGCGTCCGGACCGCTGCCACGCCCGCTCCTGACCAACCCGAACCCTCTTCATTACCCGCGCGTGCTTCCCGCCCAAAACAGTCAGTGCCGCATTCATGCCCGGCCAGAGCGGACGCGACCTCTCATTGGCGTCGGCATTGAAGCGGTGCGCTGGCCGAGAGAGCGTTGCCCGCGCCACTTCTCGGTGCACGCGACTGCTCCATGTTCAAAGGTCGCAATAGCCATCCACAACATGCATGTAAAATGTTCTTGGGAGTCCGTGTGACAGCTAGCTGTCCTGCCACAACTCGTCAATCTCTTCCAGTAGTGCTAGTACTACATGGCGCGATCCATCGACAAGCAGGCGGGAAAGTTATCGTTTACTCAGTTTGCGGTGAATGGCATGACAAGTGACTGTTTGGAGTGGATCCGTGGAGGAGGATGAGACATGAATGTGATAGACGTGATTTAAACGTTAGTTTTGCTCGATGGCACGATCCAACAAAACGAAACGTTGGTTTCTCTCCGTTTCCATTTTTTCTCCGGAAAAACGGAAACTTTCCACTCCATTTTCATTCCTACTCCAAGGTTGCCCCATTACAACATTCCATCAAATACAAAGGAAAACTAACACGCATGCTAATGCATCTCAATGATTCATAGATCATAACCAATTTTTACTTCACAACTAAAGACAAAAGTTGTGAGAGCGTGTAGAAAAGAAAAACTACTGATGGGGTCACTACGACTTAAACCCTAAACCCTAAAGAGGATTTAATTTCCTGGCTAGGTAGAACCTGTCGAAGGAAAGACGGCTGGCACCCTCGGATCATATGATGCTTTTGTGCAGTTCCACTAAAATCGAGCTGAGCATCCCTGATGGCAAAGATATTGAAGAAGTGTGATTATAATAATAATACTGGCACTAGTTCAAGAGACATAAACTCATCAAAAATAGAAGCCGGTAGAAGTAGAGAAAGATCGACATGGAGATGGAGCTACGTGGGGAGCTGCAGCAGTGGAGCAACCCGGCTCCAAAAGGAAGATGTACTACTACCTGGGATGTCGGGTTGTACCTAGAAGGGTGGTTGGGACGCACCGACTGTGGGTTTTCTCCCTTGCCGATGTTGACCGTGTCTACGCAGAACATTGTTCCCTTCCCCCAGCGGTGGGATCAGGCCGGATATGTGACCGGAAGTGTGTCCACCGTCGTTCTATGCTTGTGAGGAGAGCAACCCAAGCAAGCAGGCTTGTAGCTCAGGCTCCTGCTAGTGTATATATAGTGGTTTTCTTTTTCTCTCCATATCAACCATTTTATATTGCGTATGTGTCATTGAAGAGTGAAATGATGGTTGCTTCTTCCGACTAACTTACTATGTGATTTGACTGCTCCTTAGTGGCCCCTACACGTACCCCCCCCTACGTGTATGACTGTTCCCGAGTCTCACTTGTACTTATCTCTATTTTCTTGCATGACATGTAGACAGGACGCGCATAGAGGAATTTTACAGCATGTTGTTACGTAGTACTGTACTACTAGTACCTACTCCCTCCTTCCGGTTCACTACTGGTACTCCCTCCGTCCTGGCTTATTGGTCCCCTTTGTACTCAATTCATGGGCTCATTTTCCTCAAGAAATTTTCTTTACCAACATATTAATATCAAGAATGCATGCGTGAACAATGAATGATTAAACCTTGCATGCAACATTTTGACAAAGCATTGACTTACGAACATGTGAATGTGAGGGACTACAACCTTGTGCATGCATGCAACGTTTTGACAAAGAATTGACTTACGAACATGTGAATGTGAGGGACTACAACCTCGTGCATGCATGCAACAGTCACACGTACACATGGATGCAAAAACGCGCGCGACGCCCTAATGCATGCATGTCCGAGCACACGACGGAACACACACGGTCACGCTCAAGTGCTCAACCTACACGTGCATGCACACACATACTCAGCCAGGGTGAGCTAGTGACCGTATAAACAACAGAATATATATATTGAGTGCAATGAGCATATTATGAAGTCTACTGACTGTATTTTTACAAATATATAGTGACAGACAGTGTATTTATCTTGTTTGAAATTAAGCCATATTAACCGGAAAGGAGGCACTATGGACTAGCATTACTTTGTTGTGTCCCGTCAACTTGCCGAACAAGGAGAAGCTTGCAGGACGGGAGAAGCTTGCGCGCGGTGGCTCATAGGACAAGGAGAAACTTTTGACTAATGCAAGGTCTCCCTCGCTCAGGCGGTGGATGTGCAATCGTTAATTCGGTGTTAGGTTGCCAGAAGCATACACTATACTAGTACTATTATTGTTCGACTTCCCGAAGAGGCGAACAACCAAGCGCAAAGTTTACTAGTACTAGTACTAGTACTATAGAGGTATGTACTATACTACTAGGAACCGGATGGAGGAGCGTATGCACTCTTATTATATTTTAAAAATGTGATAAAGCAATCTTCAACACATTTGGTTCTCTTCGAGGGTTCTCGCATGTGATAATGGAAGTTGATTGCATGGAACACTCGCCACAATTCTCGCTTAATTCTGGCTCATATCCTGTTACAAATAGGAGCGCTCAGTAATATTTCCTCTTTTTTGTTATTCAGCATGTACACAGGTCAACAAACCTTGCGGCACATCTTTGTGCGAACCGTGCTTGGTGCACTTTGAATGTGGCCGAGAGCTGGCTTGATGAAACACCTCGCTTCCTTCTTTTTTGCGGGGTACATCACTTCCTAGTGAGTAGTCTCTTGACTGATCGTCCTAAGAATGCTTATATATGAATAAAGCTCTCTCATTGACCCGCAAAATGGATTAAGCCATATTAACCGGAAAGGAGGGAGTATGGACTAGCACTACTTTTTGGTGTGTCTAGTCAACTCGCAGAATGAGGAGAAGCTTGCAGGACAAGGTGAAGCTCGCATACGCCTTTTGCCTAATGCAACCTACCCTCGCCCAGGCGGTGGACATGCAACTGTTCATTCGGTGTTAGATTGCCAGGGGCATACATTGTAGTACCCAACATGCGGCGTACCGTCATTGTTTGACTTCACGAAGAGGCGAAGAGCCAAGCACAAGGTTTAGTAGTACGAGTAGTACTACTACTAGAACTGCATGCTGGAGCGTCTGTACTCTTATTTTATTTTGATCTCTGATAAAGTACACATTTATTCAGGAGAAGGGCGGAAAACGGCAGCCCAATAGTATAGTATTAAAAACATCGAACATGTAATGGTGATATCGATCAACCATGCTCGAATATATCTTGGCCTCCGTGCGAGCCCGTCTATTTTTTCTCGCTCCTCGTCTCTCTCATGGAACGGCGAGTATGCCATTTTGCCGTCAATTGAGATCGCTTTGCTCACACTATGGTCCCACATGTTAGTGTTATGCCAAGAGGAGGTGCGTTGACCGACTGGCCAAATGCGTTCTTGGTTTTGCACCTTCATACTACTCCTCCCTCGTCATAGTTTACAGGGCGCGCTTCATTCTGATGCATTTCTCTCAGTGCATTTCCACCACTAGAGAGACTTTAGACGTGTTTACTTTAATGCTCTATTAATTAGGGCGTGATAACTGCAATCAAGTCCACAATTTTCTCTTGATGTACTACGGAGTGGAGTAAGTGCATGCATGTGTGTACCCAGGGTGGAAGCACTGCATGTATGTGTGTACGCATTATTTCCTCTAGTAATAGATGTCGTGCTATAACTACCAATGCTATTTCTCAGGCCGATCGCTAGTCGCCTTGGTCCCAGAGATTTTATTATTATTTTTGAAGCGCACTCTATAAACAGTGACGGATGGAGTAGTATGAGCGGATTCAAAGAAGAGCGTATTGATGGTTGCTTATTCCGAGCAACTTATAGTGGGAAAGGTTGGGCTTATGATTTGACTACTCATTACTCACTATTAATGTGGCGCAACGAGCGGGCTGAGTCTCCCATGCGGTTGTGCACTACTCCCTCGATTCTTAAATATACTCCGGAGTATTTGTCTTTCTAGAGATTTCAACGAGTGACTACGTATGAAGCAAATGAGTGAATCTACACTCTAAAATATGCCCATTTGAAATTTGTAAAAAGACAAATATTTAGGAATGGAGGAGTATAATTTTGTGCATGGCACATGGACCCAGATGCTGAAGAGGCTTCTGGCAATGCTATCAAGCTTCCAACATTTTGTTTACATAATTGACGTACTATACAAATAATTTTACAATGACATGAAATTGTACAATGCTCTGAGCTTTCAGCTTTTGTTTCGTGTGTCTTGCCATCAATGCTCTTTCGGAAACAATAAAAAACTAACTTCCTTGCTAATGCATCTCAATGATTAGCAGATCAGAGCTAATATTTACATCACAACTGAAGACAAAGTTGTGAGAAGGTGTTAAATTAAAATTGATCCATGCTTTCATTGGCAACAATGTCCCCCACCAAGATTCAGAGACAGATGACCAGTCTTATTCCCCCACCGAGGTGTATGCTCTAACTTGGCACGGTTATACTTCTCATCCATGCATATGGTGTCTTGAATTGCATAGTTTAGACATCATATACACAATATTCAACACCATGTTCTTAGTTCAGACATCATATGAATGCCCTCTATTTAGCATATAAATCACATATGTGAATTAAATCATGCGATCCTGATTACTTAGATAACATGTATGTGAATTATGTCATGTGATCCTGTTTAGTTATTCATCATATCTTTGCATTATGTTATGCTATGCTATGCTATCCAGTTTAGATATACATCATATATGTGAAATTATGTCATGCTATCCGTTTTAGTTAAACAATATACATGCCAACTATTTTATGCCCTCTTTTTTCTACACTATCTATTGCATCTGTCTCTCATATAATGTATGTACATTCAACTATGTTTCTTGTTTACCAGCCATATAATTGGAGCGGGTGATGGCAGTATCTAGCAGAGTAAAAACACAGTCTTCAAATAAAACAGTGCTACCTCTTGGTGGAGATAGCACCCCGGTTGTACATGCACGATAGCCAGCCCTACCACACATAACCCAAACTCTCGCAGATTGTACCCCTACTGCGACGGTGAGAGAACCAGCTTCACCCTATCTAACCCCAGCAGATAGTAACCCAGTTCATGTTGAGACAACACCATCTCCAGCACAGAGCTCCCAAACAAGAGCAGTTAGTAAGGCAGCTCTGGTGCCCAAAGGGCCAGTACTACCATGGCGAACGCCAACTCCACTAGTTAGTACGCCTATTCCTGTGGAGGAAGCACAACTATCCAGTCGTAGTTTAGCATCTATTGCATTTGATGTTGTTAAATTCTATGCGCGGATCTTCCCATCTTGGAAATATTATACTGAAGATGAAGGAAAATGCCAGTTGCAGGTGTTTGTCCAGGAGTTATGTGTAAGGAAATATTATACTTCGCTTTGTCCCATACATTCTACCTCCATGATGGTTATAATACAGCAAATTTTCCCATTTTTATCTATAGAGAAGGACCGATTTGGAAACTCAGGATGAGGTAACCTATGCTAATACCTCTGCTATCTTCAAGAATGCTTGGTGGCAGTATCGAAATTACCTGAAGAAAACGTACTTCACTGGCAAAGAAACTCATCAAATTCCCTTACGTTCTCCTGAGACGCATTTACTGGACGATGACTGGGAACGCCTTGTTATGTACTAGTCCCGAACGAAGAATGTGGTAAGGTCTATGAGCTCATTTATTTAAGTATTGTATTCTTGTGTCTTACTGTACTCTGTTCATGTAGAAAAAGTGCTTAAACCTGAAGAACAACTATTCTAATTTAAGATTCCATTGCTATCATGCATACTACTTTGCTCTTGTATCACTGTATTTACTCATACAAACTTATTTTAAAATTGAAGGATCCAGTCAAAACTCCAATGGCACAGCAGGTATGTTCACGCATGTTTCTTCAACAGGTTTGCTCTTATCAATAGCTCTGTTGATTTCAATTTCAATTGTGTATACAGTTGACTTCTCATATCATGCACATTACTAGCATCACAACAGAGCCAATAGTGTTGTTGTACATGTAGACCCGGCGTACCCATCTGAAATCTTGTTGTGCCTTGTAGTTTCCCACGCTTTGTATTTTTTCACTACTGCTTTGTCTTGAACTAATATGATTTGAATCGTGTCTCTATTTTGATTTGGCAAGACAATGCAGTGACCATAGGACATAGATATATGTTTGTTTGATGCTTTTATTAGGTACTAGTACTTGGCAATAGAAGACTTAGTAGTTTAGTGTCCACCTTACTAATGAACTGGTTCACCGAAATGAGTTTCATATACTAGTACATGCTAAAACTGTTATGTGTCTGCTTGTTGCTGACAGAATATTGGGGAAGAGTGCCTTATTAAGCAATGGTAAAGGAAGTAATGCAGATAAGGTTCAGGATAGTGAGATATCCTTGTTGGTCTCCAACAAAGATGATAAAACAGCTTAGGAAGACTATCTTGAAGACAGGGAGACAACCCCAAAGTC
This sequence comes from Triticum urartu, assembly GCF_003073215.2. Taxonomy (NCBI): domain Eukaryota; kingdom Viridiplantae; phylum Streptophyta; class Magnoliopsida; order Poales; family Poaceae; genus Triticum; species Triticum urartu. Next base: position 583,138,692 of record NC_053028.1, read on the forward strand.
CTGTCTTGGTTTAGTGTTCGAGTTACTGGCCACTACCGCTTGCACAAGCTATTCAAACTCACTGTCTGAATCAGTTCGGTTTCTTGAGTCTCAACTACAAGGTGAAAGACATCGATCAGCTATGCTGCGACAAGAAGCGGAAGGACTGCAGAAGTCCCTGGAGCATTCAGATGCATACTTTCTGGTGCAACAGCAAGCGTTGGAGGATTTTAGCGCCAAACAGGACAAAGCTAGTAAGCTTGCTAAACTTATTGCCAGCATGGTGGATACCCATGATAAGGTGTCTTGAGCTCTTCTGAAGTTGTTTCAGTTATGCTCTTGTTTTTCTGCCGCGTTTATTTGCACTGGTGGCCAATTTTGATGGCCAGTGTATGTAATATGCTGCTTTGTTCCCTATATTTGCACTGGTGGCGAACTTTGATGCCCCGTGGATGTAATATGTGTAATAGGTGTAATAGGCTAGCGTTAGTTGCTTGCTTATTTATTTCCTTATTATCTTGTTTAGTTGTTTGCTTGTAGTCACTGCAGTTCTTTTTCTGCGTTTTTGTAGTGGCCACAATAACCTATTTTTGGTAACTAGGCCACAATAATCATGGAAACACACGGACTGTTGTAACCATGGGCCTCCTACGGGTCGTAGGATCCATGGGCCTTCTACGGGCCGTAGGATCCATTTGTCTTCTACGGGCCATAAACAACTGGGTGCTCCAGGGTGCCCCAACCAATCCACCCAGATGTGTATTAAAGTAGCCACCTTAAGTTAACCATTGAATAATAACTCTCTCATCTGTCATGAATTCTCTCAAACCAAATCCATGTCTACGAGCATAGCATAGCAATATGAGCATAACGTAAAAGTAACTCCCAGGGTTTGAATGCAGGGCAATAGGTTCCTACCTCATCAACTACTTCCCGATACCCACATGTTATAAATGCCTAACCATGCAATGTTTGAGGGTGAAACTAATGCATAAAAACTGGGTATGAAAGGGATATGATCAAAGTGTGAACTTGCCTGCAATGCTGATGAAGATGATTCGCACTCATAACTCTTGATAGTTCTACTAGTCACACTCCGTTCAATCTATCATAGGCAAGCAATAGTAACCACACATAAGCAATGACTCAAAAGGTCGAAAAGAACGAAGAACAATTCAGAAAGCATCAAAACCAAGCAAATAACTCTTGCAACATAAAACAATTTCTAACAGTACCAAAATTATGTGTATTTGGCCTTATCAGAAAGTTTAGGTCAAGAGCTTCGATTGGCAAAAACAATCAACTCAAACGGAGCTACGAAACGCAAGTTATGATCAAATGAAGTTTGAATTCAAATCTGGTATAATTCAAAATTTTAAACTTTCGAAAACATGTTTGAGTTGGATTACTGGATAGAGGAGATCATAATGAAGACGTGAGCATTTGTTTCGTTGGATTTTGATAAACGGGTAAAAAGTAGTGATCGTTTGAAGCAGAGGGACTAATCTGTAAGAAAATTCATCATGAATAGGTCCCTGACCGAAAACTAAAAAGAAAAAGCAAAATCCTATCGAGCGAACGCTCGCTAACATAACCTAACGACCGAAACCGTTCGCTGCTAAGACCTAACCTAGCGAACGTTCTCTAAATAACCTAACTAAAATAATAAAACTGGCTAAAAGAAAAACCGAAGAAAACCAAAAGAGAAAATAAACCGGATCTAGGGTTTGGTGGTTTTACCAGTTCGGCCGGTTCGGTGAGAAAAACCGCGGCGGCTCCGGCGAAGTGGTGAGATCCGGCGATGACGGGGCGGTTCCGGCGACGGTGCGAGATGCGGGCGGCGGCGCAGGCGAGCGTCGAGGGGAGGTGGCGAGCGGCGGATGCGGCAGAGGGCAGCGCGGGCAGCGGCGCGATGCGACGGCAGCGAGGCGAAGCGCGGAGCAGCGTCGGCGGCAGCAAAGTCGGCGGCGGCGATGAGATGCGGCATGGGGTGCGGCGGCTTCGGCGAGTGTAGGTGCGGGGAGGAGAGAGAGAGGGCGGTGCGACGGATCTCGCCTTATAAAGCCCAGGGGAGGGGCGGGTGTTGCGTGGGCGAGGGGTAGAGCGAGGAGGACGCGGAGTCCGGCCGGACTCCGGCGGCGGCGCTCCCATGCGGGAGTCAGTCTCCTGCGGGAGATCGGGGACGAGGCAATGGGCGAGCTGGGCTGGGCCGGCCCAGTTCGACAGAGGGAAGAGTCTTTTTTTGTCACACCCTGATTTTCATGCCTCAACACTTAAGCTAATAAATCATGATAAAATGTGGTTTGACAAAAACTTTTGAGTGTTTTGGAACTTGCCTTGATTTGGATTTTTGTCTCTTGTTTGCAAGTGCTCTAAAAATCAAATAAATCCTCCAACTCCTATACTTCATCTCCTTGCTCCAAACTCTTGAACCAATGATCATGCCATGTGTATAGGGACATAAAAATAATTTCTTGCAAAAATAATTTGGCCAAATAGTATTTTCAAAAATTACTTTTCCAAAAACCCCTGAATTAAGATTTGTACTGCAAGTACTTAATTCAGGGCAGTAAAAATCTTTCCAAAAATATGTTTGACTCCTATTAGATATAGGATACCCAGAAACCACAGAAATGTAATTTTAAAAGTTATTTTCCTATTTGATTTAAAGGCTTTTTCTTAAAGCCAGAAATGGTCTTTAATAGGGAAAAATTATTTTATTGTTTCAAAAATATTTGACAAAAATCAGGGAAACAAAATAGACATATATTGTCCATATATAAGAGTTTCAACACATGGTCATGTTCAAAATATTGGTCAAATCCCTCAAAAACCATTTCTGCCCATTTCAAGGATTTGAAATATTTCTACAGGAAATATTCCCCAACAATTCCAAGAAAATTCTAGCATGTCACATATGACATATTTGATGATCTTGCCAAGTATCATGTCATGGAGAATAGTATAACCCCATGAAATCTCCTCAAAAGTTTGAGCAACTTTACATTGCCAAACATGTCCAAATGTTCTCAAACCTTGTGAACATGCTCAAATGGTCTAATTATTCATCTACACCAAATGGCACAAGTTGGAGAGAATGTTATCTTGCTCAAAGTACCCCAAAACCCTTCGTGTTCAGAACCAAATTGGAACAACTCTACATTGGCAACTTTCTCCTTTTGATCTTAACTTTTTGGACATGTTCATAACCTCAAATGATGACACTACACCAAGTGGTGCATCAAGGAGAATAGATATGCATGACTAAACCTTGGTAAAGCCATTTCTGTTGATTTCTAGGGTTTACCAAAGTTACATTGGCTACTTTGCCCAAATGAGCTCAAACTTGGTGGAACATCCTACTTCTATGTGCCATTCCATCCTGTTAATTCTCATGGCAAGTGGAATTAATTTTCTTGCCCAAACCAACAACAAACACCTTCTGCCATTTTTCCAAAAACACCATTTTGACCCCTTGCACTAATCTCCTTGAGCTCAACTTTTTACCACAGCTCCTCCTAGTCCCCTTTCACCTCCAGTAACAATGGCAAATCCACAGCTCACTTATTGGATGGGTAAAACCTCTCTCTCCCTCTCTGGACAGCCACTTTCTCTCTCTCCCTCACCCTCTTTCCTCTCCTACTGGCTCTCCAGGGCATCCAATGTCCCTCCCCTCTTCTTTACTCCCTCCTAGAGCTGCCAGACATCAGTGGCCGCGCCCACAGGGCATATAATATGCCATGGCATGCCAAATGCACACTCCAGAGCGCGCTACAGTGCGGCTAGGCACTGTAGCCGCTCTCTGCCCAACGCCTCCGACGACCTCGGGCCTCCCCCGCGCGCCTGCCGATGCGCCTCGGCGTCCGCAGCACACTACGCGGTCCGCCCCCTCCTCTCTCCTCCTCCCCGCGCCTCCACGCTAGCAAACACCGGCCGCCCGGGCACGCCAATGGCGCGGCTCACACGCGCGCACCTCTGACCTCTCCCCACTCCCTCTCTCTGTCCCTCCCGACGTAGTCGACGTCTAGGAACGCCCCAGACATACCGCGACGAGCTCCTGTGACCCGTGGTGACGGCAACGAGCTCGCCGGCGCACGAGTCCTCGGTGGACCATCGCCCGCCTTATTAAGGGCCTCCCCGAGCCCTCCTCTCCTCACCACTCGCCCTCTCTCCCTCCCAGAGACCCACGGGACGAAGCCAAACCTCTCCCCGAGCCCTCCATCGCTCCCCATGGCCGGAGCCGAGCCGCCGGCCTCCACCTAAATTCAGCCGAGCCCGTGCTCTTCTCCCTCTCCTCTCTCCACCAGCAGGCTCCCCTGAGCAAGGCGGAGCTCCCACGCTCTTTCCCTCGTCCGAGGACGCACCATAGCACCGTGCCCAATCTCGCCCAACGCCACCGTCCGCCGGCATCCAAGCCGTTGTCGCCTCGACCATCCCCGGCAGCCGTGGCATACACGAATGGATGCGGCGCTCGACGCCGAGCTCATCCATAGCCAGAGCATCGCCAGAGGTGCTTCATAGCGCCGGCAGTCGCCGTCGGGGCTCTCTGCTCCCTCGGCCAGGCAAGCGCGCGGGAGGAAGAGGAAGACAAAGGCCCTGCAGGCGGGCCCCGCTCGTCAGTGGCCCAACCACTAGGCCACGCTGGCAAGTGGAGGCGGGTTTGCCCCCTCTCGCGTCCCCGCGGATAAGGCGCACTTCGCGTGGGCGCCTTCGACGTCGCCTCGGTCACCCCGCGCGGCCATTCGGCTGGGCCGGCCCACGGCCTATCTGCCGCCCCGTGCGCAGGATAAGGTTAAAACCTTATTTCCTTTTTCTTTTTCCAGTCAGCTTCAAAAATCCATAAACAATTCAAATTAACTCTAAATTTGATGATTCAAATTTCTAGTAGTTTCTAAATTCATTCCCTACCACATGGTGCTACATGCACATTTTTATAGAAATATTTCTTTCACAAATAATTAGCAAATCCTATTTTTCCATTTCTGTGATAAACTTTAGAAAATCACAGAGAGCCCATTTTTGATCCAAATTCCATGATTCAAAATCCTAGGTGTCTATAAGTTCAAAACTTAGTTTTTGAACATATTTACTAATACTTTCTGTATCACCTCAAATAATGGTCTATTTCTTCATATTTGTCAACTTTGCAAATTCATAGGAAAACCATTTGAACTCCAAGACCAGTGAAACCAACTCCTAGATGCTTCTAAAATCATGGTTTGTTAAATGGGTGCCTTTGCTCATTTTTCAAAAATATGTTTCTCTACACTTCTTGCAAATCCATAAACCCCTTGATTCCATCATATCAAAATGTTTAGAAATATCCATTGATCCAATTCCAATGAAATCACTTTGGTCATTCCTCACATGACCAGAGGTATCCTAGAAAAGTCAAATCAATATTTTTGGAGCACTTTTATTTCTGCCTTGTTGTGTTGCTTATTATAGTTGCTTTCAACGATAGTTGACAAAGTAGACGAAATGCTTGGAGTTGGACCAGAGCTATTTGAAGACCTCGAAGACTTTGTTAAAACAGGCAAGCAGCCCTTTGACCATGATGAACCATTTTTTCCATCATAATAGCATTTTCGTTGTTTCATCGAGTGCATGATGTATATCTTGAATGGCAACCTTGCTAGGCTTGCCTCCGTTGCATACTCCATTGATAATTGCATTGTTCATGACTCTACCCTTGCTTAGAGTTGTGTTGGTGGGTTGTAGAAATATGCGATAGTAAATGGCTACGCAAAGTGGGTCAGGGTTATGCATGGAAAGAAACAAGTGTGGTTTGACATACTTGCAAATAGCCCAGTGGGTGCCACTAATGCCCCTGGGAGATGATGATGAACTTGGGCACTACTTGGTGGAGAAGTAGTGTACCGAGGCTCGATAAAAGTGTTTTTTACGGATTAGATTTAAGATTTGTCGACTATCCCAACCTTACATGCGCAACCACTCTACCCTTATATGGGAAAGGGCATTATTGATTACCTAGGCCGATACTAGCTTGGAGCCCGCATTACTAGTGACGGGAGAGTTGTTGGTGCACTCTCTCGGGACGGGGTCGTGCCAGGTAGGGCGGCCATGACTGTTTTCACAGGGCACCGGATACACCGTTGTGTCCCCTCTCGGATGTTACAATCTCGAGTGAGTCTCGTATGATGTACATCATGAGGATACGGAACAACGAGTGGACTCCTTGTTAGTGTCGTCTAGGGAAAGATAGTGATCGGGTGCTTACGCCGGGTACTTGAGGTACCGCGGGTCGTGGATGACACGGAAGTTCCCCGGATCTTGTGGGTAAAGTGTGCAACCTCTGCAGAGTGTAAAACTATTCGAATAGCCGTGTCCACGGTCAAGGATAGTTGGGTGGTGCTGCTTAGATTACGTCCATATGTTTCTGACAAACAACACGGTTTGGTAAATCTGTTGACGTGATTTGTGAGGAAGTCACGATGAGCTTGAGTATGAGTTGTTCACAACTCTATCCCGATGTTGATGTCTGTAACCTCCTGATACTTGTTGCAGACGCATTCATATCCTTGATAAATGTTGATCATACTTGCATGAGAAAAACTAGCTTTCCGCAAAAATGCCAAATTAGCAGTAGTGCCTTGCATAATTATTCTGTTATCTCCCTTGGGTTGCTTGCGAGTACATTCAAAGTACTCATTGGCTTGCCGCTGGCTATTTTATTAGCCAGGCATGAAAGAACATAATATGAAGATGAGTACCTCGGTGACGAACATGCGAGCTAGGACGCTTCCCAGTCAGAATGCCTGTAGGGTTAAGGCAGATGGCATGGGTCCAAGTTATCGACGAAGATTTCCGCTGCGATGTTATACTCAAGACTTGACCATAATGGTCCTACTTGTCTAATACGGTATGTATGGATGTAAGACTCTTGTTATTCAGCTTCTGTGTGTTCAGTGAGCATTGATCTCTGGGATCACTGTACACGTGCATTCGGTGATCGCGACTTATGAATCGGGGTCCTCACATTTTTTATAAACATTTTCTCAGACAAATAAAAACAAAATAAAAAAATATTATATAGGCAGATAATATATGAATATTTTTAGAAAAAGATTGTCTACAATGTGAACATTTTCCTAGCATTAAATAAAATTCACACAAATTTAGATAATTCAAAGAGTGCTACTGGTCTAATAAAATCCAATAAAAATCGTTTTAAAAATACAAAAATGATTTCAAATTTATTTATCTCCAATTTTCTGATGTAGGGAATCACGTTACCCTATTTTCCGTATAGTTTATTTTTGGAGAAAAATAATTTGAATAAAACCCAAATAACTCCAAATTGAAAATAATTTCCAAAAGGTCTTTAAATTTGATCCTTTTAAACTCCCACCTCATATTTCATATGTTTTGAAGAAGTCATTTTATCTTCTCTCATGAAAATCATTGAGTCACTTGAAGTTTCTGAATTTGAAATATTTTCAAATGAAATTCAAATCATTTCATAACCCTTTATCATTTATTTAAATGGAAGAAGTCATATTATCTTCACTCCAGGGTTTTGTGATGAAAAGAATTT